>NC_090317.1:54255040-54557840 GCF_039906515.1 Pseudorca crassidens | reverse complement strand
ATCATAGGTATGATGAAGCAGATAAAAAGTGGAAGTAAATACACAAACAAAAAATGAAAGTGGTCATTTTGGAGAGCCTTAGAGATATCTAACTGGATAGAGCAGAGAAAAATTAGAACAAGGAAGAGTAGTCAGTTGTGAAGAAAATGTGGTGATATGATCTGCAACAAGCCAAAAATGGAGGTTTGGAAAATGAATAATTCATATACTTCCCATATTTTGTTATAAATATCTCAAAACCAATATATGATGATCATTCAAAAGGATACCACCTAACATTTGTATATATTACTCAGCACTCATCTGAGTGTAATAATTAATAATTTAGGATTATAAAATCTGAATATTGTTCATTCAGGTATGTACTTTAAGAAAGTTTCCAGAGATATAGTAATTATTTAATATATATTTTATTTATATCTAAATATAAAATACCATCAAGCATATCTAAAATATATTTTGCTCAGTAGAAGTTAAGATGAATAGACTATAAATATTTTAAATGTTTTCCTCATTGCTATTTTCTTTATAATATCAGTGAGACAAGTCTGGAATGTTTACTTAACAAATAAGTTAGTAGGAAAAATTTCTAAGAACTCAGGTTGACTTTGATCAAATTTTGTCTCTGCTGCATTTTTTGCTGCTTTACTTAGACAACTGACTTAACTGGTCATTTAACCCTAAGTATAAAATGAGGATCATAATCATACATATTGTCTTAGTCAGCTTGGGCTACTATAACAAAATGCCATAAACTAGATGGCTTATAAATAACGAATTTCCTTCTTATAGTTCTGGAAGCTGGAAGTTCAAGATCAGGGTGCCAGTGTGGTCGTGTCCTGGTAACAGCCCTCTTCTGGGTTGCAGACTGCTCTCTTCTCATTGTAGGCTCACATGGCAGAGAGCAGAGAGGGGACACAAACTCTCTCATGACACTTATGAGGGCACTAATCCCATTCATGAAGGCTCTATCTTTATGACCTTATCTAATCCTAATTATCTCCCAAAGCCCTCACCTCTTAGTAAATACTATCACATTGGGAGGTAGTGTTTCACTTTTAAATTCAGGGGCACAAAAACATGCAGTCTTTAAATACATTTCATAGGATTTTTGTATATTTGTAAAGCGATAATCCATGTAAATGGCTTAATGCAGTGTCTGGTACATAAAACGTGTTAAATAAATGATAGATTTTAATATTGTTATCATTATCACTACTATAAGAGAGTGAAATATTTGTGAAATCAAGAAAACATGGCTAATGAAAAGTGATTTAGTGAATGATTCTTCCAAGTTGAAGGGACATGTAAATAGGGAAAAAAATGCTGAAGGTTGTTAGAATGGAAATAAATGGGACACAAAGACAAGAAAGTGATTGGTAACTTATAAGAGAACCTTAAATCTAAGAAATTGTAAAGTCTGCAACAAGAAATTTGGATCCTGTTCTCAGGGTCTATCATTAGAGACTTCAGCAAATCAATGTCCCTCTTCAACTCCTCAGTTTTGTCATTTGTAAAGTAAGAAGAATAAACAATATTTCTCCTTTCATCCTAAGATCTAAATTAAATTTGATGCAAGTTTTGATGGCAAGCCAGTTGAGAATCTTGAGAAAAATAGTTTAAACAGTTCTGAAATAAAAAGATGTTTAGGCTAAATAGCATATGAGATGAAACAAAACTGTTGACAGTGTTTCCATTGTCTATAGGAATAGTCAGATCAGGGATAAACTGTGAAGTTGGAGATAACCCATGAAAAGAAATATGTCTTTAACATATGTGTAAATGTGGATGGAAAAAGATACCAAAGAAAAATAGAAAGTGGCTGTACACTATTTTTTTTCAAAACAATTTGAATGAATAAATTTCCTCCTGTGCCTGTAAACTCCTTTCAAGGACAGCTTTATGCCATTAGCTATATGCCCAGCAACACTTAGAAAAATTCCTGTCACAGAAATGACACAATAACTGATAGTAATAAAACAGAAATAAAAATTGGTGTCACCTGAGAATCCTCCCTCTCCTCCTACTTCCTACTTCCAATTAGTTCTATCTGTCCCATCTCTCCATCCTTACTACTCTCTAAGACAATCTTTCATCATCTCTTGCAACAACTTCCAAAGTGGTAGTCTCTCAGCTACATATTTCCTTCAAATCTGTCATTCTTAATGAAGCCAGAACTAAATTTTGAAACCCATATCTGATCATGTCACTTTAAAAATTGTTATTTTCATGATGAAGTCCAAATTTCTTCTCATGGCCTCACAATCTATTACAAAACCTTTTCTCAGTCTAACTTTAAAACTGTCCTTTTTACTTTACTCCTTTCTCACACATCCTAGTTGCTACTCACCTAGTCTTCTCTAGTATCTAGAAAAAAGTGTAGCCAAAGTAGATGTTCAATTAATTTTTCTTAAAATTAATTAACTTGAACTACATCTATGTTGTAAAAATCGCAAATTTTGGCAAACACTCCAGAGGTGAAATCCATGAGTCTGTCTCCATATTTTGCTATTAAAAAGAGCCAATTTGCGGGACTTCCCTGGTGACACAGTGGTTAAGAATCCGCCTGCCAGTGCAGGGGACACGGGTTTGAGCCCTGGTCCGGGAAGATCCCACATGCCGTGGAGGAACTAAGCCCATGAACCACAACTACTGAGCCTGAGTGCCACAACTACTGAAGCCCACGTGCCTAGAGCCTGTGCTCTTCAGCAAGAGAAGCCACTCAATGAGAAGCCCAGGAACCACAACGAAGAGTAGCCCCTGCTCACCACAACTAGAGAAAAGCCCACACACAGCAACGAAGACCCAAGGCAGCCAAAAATAAAATAAATAAATAAATTTTAAAAAGAGCTAATTTGTTAATAGAAAACACACATCTATCATTGCTTCATCTCACAGAGTAAAATGGTTTAAAAATTGTTCAATTTATATTTATATTACTTTTGGAAATTTTATTTGAAACATCTATTTTAAAATTCAAAAAGGCTCTGAATTATTTTATGAGAATCAGGATACTTTCTAGTACATATAGACCACAATTTCTAATTAAAGAGTTATAGCCTAGTTGATGTATGTCTTAGAAAATTAATTTATGATTATTCTTTACCTATAAACAAATACAATCTACTACTTTAAAATGACAAACTAAAAAACATGAACATATTGGCCACGGAAGTTTTATCCAGAATAATTCATAAAGAAGAAATAAACATTTTCTTGAGAAAGAAACACTCAAAAGAATCAGTTTCAGGTTTTTTGTTTGTTTGTTTGTTTTGTTTGTTTTTTTGTGATAGATGTTTTCCTGACATTTACAAACAGTAATCATAGGGACTTTTTCCTATAAAAAGAAAAGAGAAACGAGTTGAAAGCCTAAATTGCAGGTGTGCATTAACCATTATTAACCCCCGTTTCCTCACATTTGAAAGAGTGAAATTTGAAATTTGACTATCTATTTTAAATGAAGGTTCTCTTGGCTTAATTTATCTAGAGCTGTTTCTCCTGGGTATTTTTTAAACTACAAATTAAGGTAACCACAAGGAGATTACAAACTGGGAAAATTATTTTATGAAGCTAAGTGTATCCCCAAAGGATCTTTGTACAAGGGTGATTCTTCATCTTTTGAAATGCTAACTGAAGCAAATGTTGATTGCTTCATGTCCAGGATTTTACTGTCAACTTTATAATACCTGTAAATGGGTACTTAGTGATAGGTCAGCTAACTTTTAAGCAACACATCATTTTATAAAATCCATGCAAAATGAAATATTAAATTTAATCTGTAAAGACTGAAGAGTGATATTTTGTTAAGATTTGAATTTGATCAAGAGAGACATAGAAGCTTTTAAATAAGTATGACACTAGACTTATAACATAGTCATTCTGTGTTTTACTTTAGAAATCTAAAATGTGGCTTGAAAGTTTTTCCTTAACAAGCCTACTTGGAGACTGCAATACAATTTTAAAGGAGAGCACAAATTAAAAAAGAAAAAAAAAAACCTATAAAAGTGACTGGTACTTTTATACCTGTGAATATCTGAAAGAGCATGCTCCCATTGTTCATAACTCTTTTGATGGTGAAAACATTTTCTTCCTTGTTTCTGCAGGACATATTTATCAGCATCATAAGATTTCTTTCCATCTTGTAACTTAAAGCAAAAAAAAAATCCTAAATAATTTTCAAAGTATTCTTCATGATTTCTGTATGATCTATATGAGGTAAATGCATGTGCAGGTATTGCAATTTGTCCTCAATGCATTCTTTTCTGTTCCATTTTATATGTCCAGATTTCCAACAATAAAATTTTCTCTATATTTTTTGTCATTCATGTGTACTATAAATTATTCTTATGCAGGCAGAGTTATGTGAATGACTAAAGTCAAGCTCAATATGTTTGATTGTTTCTTTGGATATACAGAGAGCACTGCTAACAACTCAGGGATTGGTAGGGATGTTTTCAATGACCTACATTCTCTAATATGTAGTAAATAAAGTCAAGTAAGGGTGAGTTTAACAAAGGATAACAAAGAATCAATGATTAGTAATAAATGAATGGCAGGTAACTTTTAGGTAACAATAGAAATTTCTGTTAACATTATCATCCTGCATGCAACTAATCTATCAAGACAAAAATCTATTTGCTAATAACTTCTATCTGTGACAAATTAGATCAACTCTAAGTGAAACAGAACATTTTTTCCCTCCCTATTATCTGTCCCCAAACCAATTTCCTAAGAGATGTATCTACTTCCAATCTAGGCTCTAGCATATACCAAGCTAGGATAACAGGAGTAAGATTTTCATAATGAAACTACAAAAGTAAAAAATACAGATATTCTTTTTAAAAAAGTATCCAAGTCTTAAGCTATGTAGTAGTCCACCATGTAGCTTGTAGCAGCTATTCTTCAAAAATAGAAGCTTTTCAAGCGGTGTCCAGAGTAAAACAAGACATAATTAAAACCTTAGAAACCTTAACAAAGGACAAAGGAGCAATAAGGAAGGACTTGAAGGAGTTAAAACAGAGGAGCACGATGGCATCCACGAGGAAGACAGGTCAAGAGAAGGGAAGTCCTCAAGGGGTAATTTCATAACAAAGTAAAATATGCATGCTGGTGTATCAACGTTTAGAATCTAGAAGAAGGCCAAGCAAGCTGTTTAAGTGGGTGAGACTACGTTGGAATTTTCCACTCCTGCTTGACTTTGTGTTGGTTGCAAGAAATGACTTGAGCTTAAAGAAAATAACTATTGTAATCATTGTGGAATCCCATGTTTGATCAAAAATCAGATTCTTTTCCAGTAAGGAACTACATTGTCCATATTTTTACTGGTATTAATAGCAGAGTAAAGCAGTTAGACCAAAGGCCAAGGAATATTTCTGCTATAAGGACTGCATCCCTTGTGACAATTTGCACTCTTTCTAAACTCCAGGCAAAAGAGCCCTATCATAAATGTATAATAAGAATTTAAAAATAGATAAAATATAAACATTTACTATTTTAATCCATCTTTATATCCAGTATTTTAAAAAAGGAATTTTAAGGATAAACTGAACTGCACATATCTGGGTCCTTTTGGTTTTTATTGTTTGTTTGTATAGATTCACAAAAGTTATGTAGATTTTTTGGTGTTGTTGTGATGGTTTTTTTCACTTAAAAAGAAGGAGAGCAAAATATAAGATTGCTCTATGAGACAACTGAATGTATCTTTTAAGATTAAAGGTTTTTTTCCAATAAGGAAAAAAACTCCTTTTTTTTTCCCCAAAACATTTAGATAAGAAATAGATCACCAAAACAAATGCTTACTGGAAAAGCAAGACATTTTCAAAAACAAGATTATTATATATAAAACTCGTTTTAAAAAACAATATTTTTAAACCCTATTATTGAAAAAAGTGAAAAACATAAAAAGCCACGATTTGATTTCTGCTTCCAATAAGATTTTTGCAGTGGCATGTTAATACTCTTATTGCAACAACTAGGAAAAGCCTGATAAATTTTAAATATTATAATTTTAAAGGAATGTGAGAGATGTGGAAGCAAGGATGATTACATGAACCAAAAATCTAAGTAAGGAAATAAGTTTTCTAAGGTGAGTTGATAAATGCCAGCTATTACTTCTCTAGAGGGCATATGCCCATTCCATGTGCTAGCAATATATCAGACTTCTCACATTTCAACCTCCCCTAGGCAGAGTGCCCCTGCTGGGGGAAAGGAAAATTAGCAAAACTTTCCGTAGTTGCAGGTGGCTTGGATGGCAAATTGGACAATGAAGGAAACTGGAACACATGATAAGGTTTCAACAAAAGACATTTCCTTAATTCTGGTGCAATTCAGGAGGCTGAGAACCTAGGCAGAAATTTTCTAAAAGACAGAGAAAAATCTTCCCAATTTTGCTGGGCATAGGAAACAAACTTTCCCAAGTACATTGCCACTCTCTTCCTCAAGACATTTGCCAGATTTTGAAGCAGTCAGAGATAGCAAACTAAGATAAAATATCTAAAGGACAGAAATAGAATCTCTAGAGGACCCAGGAGACAAAGACCCACCAAAGTCTCAATTGGAAGCCCAAACAGGGCATAACTATGACCAAGGAAAAACCAGGGTTAGATAGAGTCTCACAAACTGAAGCCCACCTTCAATCAGCTCAATGCTGGATTGAAGTTATCAGTAGCTCATGTTATTAGCCCTAATTCTCCTAAGAAAAGGGAGAATTCTTTCTGGTGAAAAACAAAATAATCTAGAAACAATATAGTTCTGTATACATAATACCTAGCATACCATTTAAAAATGATAGAAGTTCAGAGACAGAAAAATATTGCAGACAATCAATAGAAAAAGCAAACAAGAGGTGAAGATACATGATGCAGATACTAGAATTAGAAAGGAATTTAAATAACTATAATTAATATGTAAAAGAAAAATTATTTTAGATGACTGATGAGGTGGATGGAAAGACAGAGGATTTCAACAGAGATTTTTGATACAAGTAAAGATCAAGAGGATATCCCAAAAGAATTTGAAAAAGAATAGATATATGTGTATGTAAAACTGAATCACTTTGCTGTACACCTGAAACTAACACAATGTAAACCAACTATACTCCAATATAAAATGAAAATTTAGAAAAAGAGGACATCCCCAAACTGAAACTTATAATATCTGTAATTAGGAATACAGTGCATGGGTTTAATATCAGATTGGGCATCACAACACAGTATTAATGAACTTCAACACAAGTAAATAGAAAATACCCAATGAGTAGAACAGAAAGAGCAAGTAACAGAACAGAGAGTAATAGCTAAGCGAGTCATGTAATAACATGCATAAAATTGAAATCCTAGAAAGAAAGGAAAGAATATGACAGAAGCAATAGTCAAAGGAGATAATAGCAAGTAAAATTTCCAAAACCAATGAAAGACATTGTCCCACAGATTCAGGAAGTTCAGGAAAGTCCAAGAAACATTAACAAAAAGAAAATCACATTTAGGCAAATCACAGTAAAACTTCTTTGAAAACCAAAGACAAAAAAATTAAAAACAGGCAAAGTAAACATAGAAAAATACAAATTACTATCAAAATAAATATAACAAGCCAGAGGAAAGACTTCTCAATAGAAATAATAGAAGGCAGATGACAAAAACAAAATTGACATATAAAAGGGTTGAAAACATACCTGGCAAACTAGAATTTCTTAACCAGTGAAAATATTAATCAAGAAGCCTTATTAGAAAGGATAAAGAGTCATTACAGTACAGAAATATTAAAATTTATGTTTTATAACCCAATCACATCACTCCAAAACAAATAAATCAAAAACTAAAATAATTAAAAGGAGAAATAGATTATGATTTAAATTTCCATCTAAGGAAAATAGAAAAACAAAACAAACTTAAGAAACATAGTGGCAGAGAAATAATACAGATAAGACTAGAAAATTAAAAAGGAAATAAAAGTGAAATAGACAATATCTAAAACAGTTAATTCTTCAAAAAAATAGTAAAATTTAATATCCTAGTGTGACTGATCAAGAAAAAAAGAGATAAAAAGTATCCCTTATTTCAGGAATGAAAAAAATGAGTGCAATTACAGACTCTTTAGACATCATAAAGATAAGACATATTATGAACATCATTCTGCTAATAACTTTAATTAGATGAAATAAATTTCTCAAATTTACAACCTATAAAAGCTAATAGAAGAAAGATATGAATAGTCAAAAATCTATTAAAGAAATTAAATTCTTCATTACAAAATCTTTCCACAGAGAATATCCCAGATCCAAATGACTTTTTTGGTAATTATTTCTAAATATTTAATGAAGAAATAACACGAATACAGAAAAACCCTTCCAGAGAATAGGAAAGAAGGGAATACTTCATAACATTTATTTAATAGGAAGAGCATAATCTTGATCCCAAAACCTGACAAGGACACTATAAGAAATAAATAAATAAATAAACCAAACTCTATAATTTAAATAGATGCAAAAATTCTTAAGAAAATATTAGCAAATTGAATATAGTGACATATAAAAAGCATAATTCATCACAGTGTTAATCCCTACTAGTCAAGACTGATTTGACATTTAATTATCAGTTAATTCACCATGTGTCCAAAAAAATAGGAGAAAATTATATGATCACATCAATAGGAAACAAAAAGTATGTATGATCATCTCAATTGATTAAAAAAAATAAAAGTATTTGCAAATTTCAATGTTAATTCAAGATTACATTTTTAAAAAGTCTTTAAAACCTCTTAAATGGAATTTATTCTGATTATAACATCAATAAAAAATCTACAGAAAATATTATATTCAGTGGAAGAATATTTAAAACCTATCCCTGATACAAACAGCTCATGCAGCTTTATTTCAAAAAAACAAACAACCCAATCAAAAAATGGGCAGAAGCAGAGCAGCTAGGCCCGTGAGCCATGGTCACTGAGCCTACACATCCAGAGCCTGTGCTCCGCAACAGGAGAGGCCACAACAGTGAAAGGCCCGCATACCACAAAAAAAAAAAAAAAGAAAAAGTGGGCAGAAGATCTAAATAGACATTTCTCCAAATACATACATATGGCCAAAAAGCACATGAAAAGATGCCTAACATCACTAATTATTAGATAAATGCAAATCAAAACTACAATGCAAATCAAAACTACAAATCTATCCACACCAGTCAGAATGGCCATCATCAAAAAATCTATAAATAATAAATGCTAGATAGGGTGTGGAGAAAAGGGAATCCTCCTACACTCTTGGTGGGAATGTAAATTGGTACAGTGACTATGGAAAACAGTATGGAGGTTCCTTAAAAACTAAAAATAGAGTTACTGTATGATCCAGTAATCTCACTCCTGGGCATATATCTGGAGAAAACTATAATTCAAAAAGATACATGCACCCCAATATTCATTGCAGCACTATTTATAATAGCCAAGACATGGAAGCAACCTAAATGTCCATTGACAGATGAATGGATAAAGAAAATGTGGTATACACTGTATAGTGCAGGGAATGCTGCTCAGTATTATGTAACAACCTAAATGGGAAAAGAATTTGAAAAATAATAGATACATGTATATGTATAACTGAATCACTTTGCTGTACACCTGAAACTAACACAACATTGTTAATCAAGTTTACTCCAATATAAAATAAAAAGTTAAAAAAATAAAAGGGGCAAGAAGAAAGTCATAATAAAAAAGGTGTGATATACACACACACACACACACACACACACACACACACGTATACATACAATGGAATATTACTCAGCCAGAAAAAGAATGAAATAATCCCATTTGCAGCAACATGGTTGGACATAGAGACTGTCATACTGAGTGAAGTAAGTCAGACAGAGGAAGACAAATATATGATATAGCTTATATGTGGAATCTAAAAAGAAGAGTACAAATGAACTTATTTACAAAACAGAAGTAGAGTCACAGATGTAGAAAATAATTTTATGGTCACCAAAGGGGAAACGCAGGTGGGAGGGATAAATTAGGAATTTGGGATTAACATATACAAACTAGTATATATAAGATAGGTAGTCAACAAGGACATACTGTACAGCACATGGAACTCTACTCAATATTCTATAATAACCTATATGGGAAAAGAACATGAAAAATAATGGATATATGTATATGTATAACTGAATCACTTTTTTGTACAGTAGAAACTAACACAACATTGTAAATCAATATACTCCAATATAAATTAAATTGAAAAAATAAAACCTATCCCTGAGATCAGGGAATAATGTAGACACAGAGGAAGCTGAGGGAGAAGTGTTAATGTGACATGATGCAACATGAAGAGGGAGAGCTTGTAAAACTCAAGATGTGTCTCCTCCCTTTTCCACTTTCATGGGCTTTTTCCTATACTCTCCTGGTCATACACCATACTTCTCCTCTGTCCATAATTAGTTACTACTTTCTCCAGAGGTCATTTATCCAAGTCTTATAAACTCAAATATGTTTGGAGCCTACATGATATTATGAAGCAGAAATAAATCTAAACTGACCTTGCCTCAGTATCTAAGAGTTAATAAGTAGAGAGAGAGACTATAAACAGAGCTAATGTCCTTTCTAAAGAGAGAAGACTCTTCCTAGCTCTAGTTATTTGTTGATATGAGAGAATGCAGGTCAGCTGATCATAGATTATTTTAGAAGATGGAAATTTGGATTTTTATTTGGAATATAAATAAATAATTCTAACTTCCTAAAACACTACATAAACTAAATTTAATGCATCTATTGGACATATTTGGTCCATTGGAGACCAGTCTGTGACCTCTGCTTTACAAGATAAAGTTGGGACAGCACTTAAACATAGTTGGAAAACCCAGAATAGATAAAGAGACAGTAGCCAACTTAGAATGCAGCAGACATTTAATCAAATATCCAGTAAATAGATGTCGTTTTATTTGAATATGCTTTCTATTTTTAGCATTATTCCTCAACATAGTCATAATTTTCTCTGCCTTTTGCAAAAAGGTACCACAGACTGGGTGACTTAAACAACAGAAATTAATTTTCTCATAGTTCTGGAGGATAGAAGTCTAAAATCAAGGTGTTAGCAGGATTGATTTCTTCTGAAGCCTTTCTCCTTGGCTTGTAGATGGGTATCTTCTCCCTGTGTCTTTACATGTCTTTCTTCTGTGTTTATCTGTCTCCTAATCTTTGCTTATAAACATAATAGCCATATTGGCTTAGGACCTACTCATATATCTTCATTTTACCTTAATTACCTCTTTAAAGATCCTATATCCAAATACAGTACAGGGGATTAGGAATTCAACATATGAATTGAGGATTGAGGGGCACATAATTCAGCCCATTAGAAACTACTTCTCAGAGTTTTTAACCATTAGCTTCAAAATTATCTGTCAATGGTATCATATGTTCCCAAAAGGATAATATCTAGACGGAAGTCTGAGCATTTTAAAAATCATCTACTATAGAATCACTTTTACCTTTTATGATTATATCAATGTTGCAGGACATTAATTTTACTGATCTTTATATTGCAGACGTCCAAATGAAAAATTATATTGTTAACATTTAGTTTTCATGTTAGTATTTTTCAAAAGGGATTTTTGAGACATTCTGAGCTAGAAACTAGTATGTGTGTTTGTGTGTATGGGTGTGTATGGGTGCCCGAATGTGTCTGTGTGTATTTCTGTGTGGGCATAAAGTTTTTACCTCTTTCAAATTGGTATTTTTGTCTTCCACCTACATTCATACTGCATGTGCATCACCAGTACTTATTTTCTAATCACCAAACATACACTTTCATGCCACCTTATTACCACCATCAAATTGTGGATTTGAAATTGATTCATTAAAGAATCCTTTCCTGGGCACCTTCTAATGTTACATCAGTTTATGATTAAAGTATAATATACTTCTCAGGACTTATTATTAATTAATTGTGGACCCATTTATTCATTTACTCTCTATCTTTCCTAGTAGGTGATAAACTCCATTAAAACAGAGATCCTCTTTTATCATCTATCACATACACAGTACCTGGCACATGGCAGAACTTAGTAAATTTTTTTCAATGAATTATGGAAGATAGAAAGAAGAAAGTTGACATAACACATTGAAAAGTTAGAGAGCTCTTTAGAAAAAAAAGATTATGACTGATTGACATACAACTAAGTCTATTCTCTATGACTGGGGCCTGTGAGTGCAAAACCATTTTGACAAAAGCAATAACTACCCCAATGTGACACAAACTTATTTGGTTATAAGAATTATAAGGAAGAAGCCTCATCCACCAGAGGGCTGACAGCAGGAGCAAGAAGAACTACAATCCTGCAGCCTGTGAAACAAAAACCACATTCACAGAAAGATAGACAAGATAAAAAGGCAGAGGACTATGTACCAGATGAAGGAACAAGATAAAACCCCTGGAAAACAACTAAATAAAATGGAGATAGGCAATCTTCCAGAAAAATAATTCAGAATAGTGATAGTGAAGATGATCCAGGACCTCAGAAAAAGAATGGAGGCAAAGATCGAGAAGATGCAAGAAATGTTTAACAAACATCTAGAAGAAATAAAGAACAAACAAACAGAGATGAACAATAAAATAACTGAAATGAAAAATACACTAGAAGGAATCAATATCAGAATAACTGAGGCAGAAGAATGGATAAGTGACCTGGAAGACAGAATGCTGGAATTCACTGCTGCAGAACAGAATAAAGAAAAAAGAATGAAAAGAAAAGAAGACAGCTTAATAGACCTCTGGGACAAAATTAAATGCACCAATATTAGCATTATAGGGGTCCCAGAAGAAGAAGAGAGAGAGAAAGGACTCAAGAAAATATTTGAAGAGATTATAGTCGAAAACTTCCCTAACAAGGGAAAGGGAATAGCCACCCAAGTCCAGGAAGTGCAGAGAGTCCCAGGCAGGATAAACCCAAGGAGAAACACACCGAGACACATAGTAATCAAACTGGCAAAAATTGAAGACAAAGAAAAATTATTGAAAGAAACAAGGGAAAAACAACAGATAAAATACAAGGGAACTCCCACCGGGGTAACAGCTGATTTCTCAGTTGAAGATCTACAAGCCAGAAGGGACTGGCATGATATATTGAAAGTGATGAAAAGGAAAAGGAAGAAGCTACAACCAAGATTACTTTACCCAGCAAGGATCTCATTCAGATTCAATGGAGAAATCAAAAGCTTTACGGACAAGCAAAAGCTAAGAGAATTCAGCAACACCAAACCAGCTCTACAACAAATGCTAAAGGAACTTCTCTCAGTGGTAAATACAAGAGGAGAAAAGGACCTACAAAAACAAACCCATAACAATTAAGAAAATGGTAACAGGAACATACATATTGATAATTACCTTAAATGTGAATGGGTTAAATGCTCCAACCAAAAGACACAGGTTTGATGAATGGATACAAAAAAAAGACCCATATATATGATGTCTACAAGAGACTCACGTCAGACCTAGGGACACATACAGACTGAAAGTGAGGAGATGGAAAAAGGTACTCCATGCAAATGGAAATCAAAAGAAAGCTGGAGTAGCAATACACATATCAGATAAAATAGACGTTAAAATAAAGAATATTACAAGAGACAAGGAAGGACACTACATAATGATCAAGGATCAAACCAAGAAGAAGATATAACAATTATAAATATATATGTACCCAACATAGGAGCACCTCAATACATAAGGCAACTGTTAAAAGCTCTAAAAAAGGAAAGTGACAGTAACACGTTAGTAGAGGGGGACTTGAACACCTCACTTACACCAATGGACAGATCATGCAAGCAGAAAATTAATAAGGAAACACAAGCTTTAAATAACACAATAAAAAAATGACACAATATAACAGATAGATTTAATTGATATTTATAGGACATTCCATCCAAAAACAGCAGATTACAGTTTCTTCTCAACTGTACACGGAATATTCTCCAGGATACATCACAACTTGGGTCAGAAATTAAGCCTCAGTAAATTTAAGAAAATTGAAAGCATATCAAGCATCTATTCTGACCAAAATGCTATGAGACTAGAAATGAATTACATAGAAGAAAAAAGAGAAAATGAACAATGATGAACCACACAAATGAAATTAAAAATTCTCTAGAAGGGATCAATAGGAGAATAACTGAGGCAGAAGAACAGATAAGTGACCTGGAAGATAAAATAGTGGAAATAACTACTGCAGAGCAGAATAAAGAAAAAAGAATGAAAAGAACTGAGGACAATCTCAGAGACCACTGGGACAACATTAAATGCAACAACATTTGAAGTATAGGGGTCCCAGAAGAAGAAGAGAAAAAGAAAGGGACTGAGAAAATATTTGAAGAGATTATAGTTGAAAACTTCCCTAATATGGGAATGAAAATAGTTAATCAAGTCCAGGAAGCACAGAGAGTCCCATACAGGATAAATCCAAGGAGAAAAACGCCAAGACACATATTAATCAAACTATCAAAAATTAAATACAAAGAACACATATTAAAAGCAGCAAGGGAAAAACAACAAATAAAACACAAGGGAATCCCCATAAAGTTAACAGCTCATCTTTCAGCAGAAACTCTGCAAGCCAGAAGGGAGTGGCAGGACATACTTTAAGTGATGAAGGAGAAAAAAACCACAAGCAAAATTACTCTACCCAGCAAGGATCTCATTCAGATTTGAAGGAGAAATTAAAAAATTACAGACAAGCAAAAGCTAAGAGAATTCAGCACCACCAAACGAGCTTTACAACAAATGCTAAAGGAACTTCTCTAGGAAGGAAACACAAGAGAAGGAAAAGACCTACAATAACAAACCCAAAACAATTAAGAAAATGGGAACAGAAACATACATATTGATAATTACCTTAAATGTAAATGGATTAAATGCTCCAACCAAAAGATATAGACTGCCAGAATGGATACACAAACATGACCTGTATATATGATGTGTACAAGAGACCCACTTCAGACCTAGGGACATATACAGACTGAAAGTGAGGGGATGGTAAAAAATATTCCATGCCAATGAACATCAAAAGAGAACTGGAGTAGCAATTCTCGTATCAAACAAAATAGACTTTAAAATAAAGACTATTACAAGAGACAAAGAAGGACACCACATAATGATCAAGGGATTGATCCAAGAAGAAGATATACCAATTGTAAATATTTATGCACCTAACATAGAAGCACATCAATGCATAAGGAATATACTAACAGCCATAAAAGTGGAAATCGACAATAACACAATCATAGTAGGGGACATTCACCCCCCACTTTCACCAATGGACAGAGCATCCAAAATGAAAATAAATAAGGAAACACAAGCTTTAAATGACACATTAAACAAGATGGACTTAATTGATATTTATAGGACATTCGATCCAAAAACAACAGAACACACTTTCTTCTCAAGTGCTCATAAACATTCTCCAGGATAGATCATAGCATGGGTCACAAATAAAGCCTTGGTAAATTTAAGAAAATTGAAATTGTATCTAGTATCTTTTCTGACAACAATGCTATGAGACTAGATATCAATTACAGGAAAAAATCTGTCAAAAAATACAAACACATTGAGGATAAACAATACAGTACATAATAACCAAGAGATCACTGAATAAATCAAAGAGAAAATTAAAAAAAATACCTAGAAACAAATGACAATGAAAACATGATGACCCAAAACCTATGGGATGCAGCAAAAGCAGTTCTAAGAAGGAAGTTTATAGCAATACAATCCTACCTTAAGAAACAAGAAACATCTCAAATGAACAACCTAATCTTACAGCTAAAGCAATTAGAGAAAGAAGAACAAAAAACCCCCAAACTTAGCAGAAAGAAAGAAATTGTAAAGATCAAATCAGAAATAAATGAAGAAGAAAGGAAGGAAATGATGGCAAACATCAACAAAACTAAAAGCTGGTTCTTTGAGAAGAAAAACAAAATTGATAAACCATTAGCCAGACACATCAAGAAAAAATGGGAGAAGACTCAAATCAATAGAATTTGAAGTGAAAAAGGAGAAGTAACAACTGACACTGCAGAAATACAAAGGATCATGAGAGATTATAACAAACAACTCTAGGCCAATAAAATGGACAACCTGCAAGAAATGGACAAATCCTTAGAAATGTAAAACCTTCCAAGACTGAACGAAGAAGAAACAGAAAATATGAGCAGACCAATGACAAGGACTGAAATTGAAACTGTGATTAAAAATCTTCCAACAGAGGCTTCCTAGGTGTCACAGTGGTTGAGAGTCTGCCTGCTGATGCAGGGGACAAGGGTTCGTGCCCCGGTCCAGGAGATCCCACATGCCATGGAGTGGCTAGGCCCATGAGCCATGGCAGCTGAGCCTGTGTGTCCGGAGCCTGTGCTCCTCAACGGGAGAGGTCACAGCAGTGAGAGGCCCGTGTACTGCAAAAAAAAAAAAAAAAAAATCTTCCAACAAACAAAAGCCCAGGACCAGATGGCTTCACAGGCCAATTCTATCAAGCATTTAGAAAAGAGCTAACACCTATCCTTCTCAAACTCTTTCAAAATATATCAGAGGGGGAAACACTCCCAAACTCATTCTATGAGGCCACCATCACCCTGATACCAAACCCAGACAAAGATGTCACAAAGAAAGAAAACTACAGGCCAATGTCACTGATGAACATAAATGAAAAAATCCTCAACAAAATACTAGCAAAGAGAATCCAAAGGTTGTGGAAGTTGGTGGAATAGTAAGATGCAGAGATCACCTTGCTCCCCACAGATACATAAGAAATACAACTACACATGGACGTGCTCCTATAGAACACCCACTGAATATTGGCAGAAGACCACAGACATCCCAAAAGGCAATAAACTCCCCAGGTACCTGGGCAGAGCAAAAGAAATGGAATCCAACAGCACGTTGAAAGGATCATACACCATGATCAAGCGGGGTTTCTCCCAGGAATGCATGGATTCTTCAATATATGCAAATCTATCAAAGTGATACACCATATAAAAATCTGAAGGAGAAAAACTATATGATCATCTCAATAGTTGCAAAAAAAGCTTTTGACAAAATTCAACACTCATTTATGATAAAAACCCTCCTGAATGTATGCATAGAGGGAACTTTCCTCAACATAATAAAGGCCATATACGACAAACCCACAGCCAACATCGTCCTCAATTGTCAAAAATTGAAACTATTTCCACTCAGATCAGGAAAAAGACAAGGTTGCCCACTCACACCACAATTATTCAACATAGTTTTGGAAGTTTTCGCCACAGCAATCAGAGAAGAAAAAGAAATAAAAGGAATCCAAATCGGAAAAGAAGAAGTAAAGCTGTCACTGTTTGCAGATGACACAATACTATACATAGAGAATCCAAAAGTTACTACCAGAAAACTACTAGAGCTAATGAGTGAATTGGGTAAAGTAGCAGGACACATAATTAATTAATGCACAGAATTCTATTGCATTTATCTACACTAATGATGAAAAATCTGAAAGTGAAATTAAGAAAACATTCCCATTTACCATTGCAACAAAAAGAATAAAATATCGAGGAATAAACCAACCTAAGGAGAAAAAAGACCTGTATGCAGAAAATTATAAGACACTGATGAAAAAAATTAAAGATGAAACAAATAGATAGAGAGATATATGATGCTCTTGGATTGGAAGAATCAACATTGTGAAAATGATTCTAGCACCCAAAGCAATCTACAGATTCAATGCAATCCCTATCAAACTACCACTGGCATTTTTCACAGAATGAGAACAAAAAATTTCACAATTTTTATGGAAACACAAAATACCCCAGAGAGTCAAAGCAATCTTGAGAATGAAAATGGAGCTGGAGGAATCAGCCTCCCGGACTTCAGATTATACTACAAAGCTACAGTAATCAAGACAGTATGGTACTGGCACAAAAGCAGAAATATAGATCAATGAAAGAGGATAGAAAGCCAAAAGATAAACCCATGCACATATGGTCACCTTACCTTTGATAAAGGAGGCAAGAATATACTGTGGAGAAAAGACAGCATTCACAATAAGTGGTGCTGGGAAAACAGGACATGTAAACGTAAAAGTATGAAATTAGAACCCTCCCTAACAGGATACACAAAAATAAAATCAAAGTGGATTAAAGACCTAAATGTAAGGCCAGACACTATCAAACTCTTAGAGGAAAGCATAGGCAGAACACTCGATGACAAAAATCACAGCAAGATCCATTTTGACCCACTTCCTAGAGAGATGGAAGTTAAAAAAATAATAAACAAATAGGACCTAAGGAAACTTAAAAGCTTTTGCACAGCAAAGGAAACCATAAACAAGACCAAAAGACAACCCTCAGAATGGGAGAAAATGTTTGCAAATATAGCAACTGACAAAGGATTAATCTTCAAAATTTACAAGCAGCTCATGCAGCTCAATAACAAAAAAAACAAACAACCTAATCCAAAAATGGGTAGAATACCTAAATAGACATTTCTCCAAAGAAGATATACAGATTGCCAATAAACACATGAAAGGGTACTCCACATCATTAATCATTAGAGAAATGCAAATCAAAACTACAAAGAGATATCTTCTCCGACCGGTCAGAATGGCCATCATGAAAAAACCTACAGACAAGAAATGCTGGAGAGGGTGTGGAGAAAAGGAAACCCTCTTGTACTGTTGGAGGCAATGTAAACTGATACAGCCACTATGGAGAACAGTATGGAGGTTCCTTAAAAATCTAAAAATAGAACTACTATATGACCCAGCAATCCCACTACTGGGCATAAACCCTGAGAAAACCATAATTCAAAAAGAGTCATGTACCACAATGTTCATTGCAGCTCTTTTTACCATAACCAGGGCAGGGAAGCAACCTAAGTGTCCATCAACAAATGAATGGATAAAGAAGATGTGGCACATATATACAATGAAGTATTACTCTACCATAAAAAGAAATGAAATTGAGTAATTTGTAGTGAGGTGGATGGACCTAGAATCTGTCATATAGAGTGAAGTAAGTCAGAAAGAGAAAGACAAATACCATATGCTAACACATATATATGGATTCTAAGAAAAAAAATGTCATGAAGAGCCTAGGGGTAAGAAGGGAATAAAGACACAGACCTACTAGAGAATGGACTTGAGGTTACGGGGAGGGTGAAGGGTAAGCTGTGACAAAGTGAGAGAGTGGCATGGACATATATACACTACCAAACTTAAAATAGATAGCTAGTGGGAAGCAGAGCATAGCTCAGGGAGATCAGCTCAGTGCTTTGTGACTGCTTAGAGGGGTAGGATAGGGAGGGTGGGAGGGAAGGAGACACAAGAGGGAAGACATATGGGAACATATGTATATGTATAATTGATTCACTTTGTAATAAATCAGAAACTAGCACACCATTGTAAAGCAATTATACTCCAATAAAGATGTTAAGAAAAAAAGAAAGACTATTGTGCATTAGATAGGAAACAACTCAAGTGTCTCTCAACAGATGGGAAAAAAAAGAAATGAATTACAGGGAAAAAAACATAAAAAACATGAACACATGGAGGCTAAACTATACATTACTAAAAACCCGAGATCACTGAAGAAATCAAAGAGGAAATCAAAAAGATACCTAGAAACAAATGACAATGGAAACACGAAGATTCAAAATCTATGCAATGCAGCAAAAGCAGTTCTAGGAGGGAAGTATATAGCTATACAAGCCTACCTCAGGAAACAAGAAAAATCTCAAATAAACAATCTAAACTTACACCTAAAAGAACTAGAGAAAGAAGAACAAATAAAACTCAAAGTTGGTAGAAGGAACGAAATCAAAGAACAGAGCAGAAATTAATGAAATAGAAACAAGGAAAACAGTAGCAAAGATCAATAAAAGTAAAAGCTGGTTCTTTGAGAAGATAAACAAAATTCAAAACCATTAGCCAGACTCATCAAGAAAAAGAGGGAGATGACTCAAATCAATAAAATTAGGAATGAAAAAGGAGAAGTTACAACAGACACCGCAGAAACACAAAGCATCCTAAGAGATTACTACAAGCAAATCTATGCCAATGAAATGGAGAACCTGGAAGAAATGAACAAATTCGTAGAAAGGTATAACATTCCGAGACTGAACCAGGAAGAAATAGAAAATATGAACAGACCAATCACAAGTAATGAAATTGAAACTGTGATTTAAAATCTTCCAAAAAACAAAAGTCCAGAACCAGACAGCTTCACAGGTGAATTCTATGAAACATTTAGAGACGAGCTAACACCCATCTTTCTCAAACTCTTCCAAAAATTTGCAGAGGAATGAACACTCCCAAACTCATTATATGAGGCCACCTTCACCCTGATACTAAAACCAGACAAAGATACTACAAAAAAAGAAAATTACAGACCAATATCACTGATGAATATAGATGCTAAAATCCTCAACAAAATACTAGCAAACAGAATCCAACAGCACATTAGAAGGATCATCCAACATGATCAAGTGGGATTTATCCCAGAAATGCAAGGATTCTTCAGTATACGCAAATAAATCAATGTGAAACTCCATATTAACAAACTGAATAATAAAAACCATATGATCATCTCAATAGATGCAGAAAAAGCTTTTGACAAAATTCAACACCCATTTATAATAAAAACTCTCCAGAAAGTGGGCATAGAGGGAACCTAGTTCAACATAATAAAGGGCATATATGACAAACCCATAGCAAGCATCATTCTCAATAGTGAAATACTGAAAGCATTTCCTCTAAGATTATGAACAAGAGATGGATATCCCCTCTCACCACTATTATTCAACTTAGTTTTGGAAGTCCTAGCCACAGCAATCAGAGAAGAAAAAAAAAAAGAATACAAATTAGAAAAGAAGAAATAAAATTGTCACTGTTTGCAGATGACACGATACTATACATAGGGAATCCTAAAAATGCCACCAGAAACCTACTAGAGCTAACCAATGAATTTGGTAAATTTGCAGGATACAATATTAATGCACAGAAATCTCTTGCATTCCTACATACTAATAATGAAAAATCTGAAAGAGACATTAAGGAAACATTCCCATTTATCATTGCAACAAAAAGAATAAAATACCTAGAAATAAACTTACCTAGGGAGAAAAATGAACTTTATGCAGAAAACTATTAAGACACTAATGAAAGAAATTAAAGATGATACCAACAGATTGAGAGACATACCATTTTCTTGGATTGGAAGAGTCAATATTGTGAAAACGACTATACTACCCAAAGCAATCTACAGATTCAATGCAATCCCTATCAAATTACCAATGACATTTTTTACAGAACTAGAACAAAAAAATCTTAAAATTTGTATAGAGGCACAAAAGACCTCGATAAACCAAAGCTGTCTTCAGGGAAAAAAACAGAGCTGAAGGAATCAAGTTCCCTGACTTAAGACTATACTACAAAGCTACAGTAATCAAGACAATATGGTACTGGCACAAAAACAGAAATATAGATCAATGGAACAGAATAGAAGACACAGAGATAAACCCATGCACATATGGTCAACTAATCTATGACAAAGGAGAAAAGGGTATACAATGGAGAAAAGACAGTCTCTTCAATAAGTGGTGCTGGGAAAACTGGACAGCTACATATAAAAGAAGGAAATTAGAACACTCCCTAACACCATACACAAGGATAAACTCAAAATGGATTAAACACCTAAATTAAGAGTAGACACTATAAAACTCTTAAAGGAAAACATAGGCAGAACACTCTATGACATAAATCACAGCAAGATCCTTTTTGACTCACCTCCTAGAGAAATGGAAATACAAAGAAAAATAAATGGGACCTAATGAAACTTCAAAGCTTTTGCACAGCAAAGGAAACCATAAATAAGACGAAAAGACAACATTCAGAATGGGAGAAAATATTTGCAAATGAATCATCAGAGAAAGGATTAATCTCCAAAATATATAAAGAGCTCATGCAGCTCAATATTACAAAAACAAATAACCCAATCAAAAAATGGGCAGAAGACCTAAATAGTCATTTCTCCAAAAAAGACATACGGATTGCAAAGAAGCACATGGAAAGCTGCTCAAAATCACTAATTATTAGAGAAGTGTGAATCAAAACTACAATGAGGTATCACCTCACACCAGTTAGAATGGGCATCATCAGGAAATCTACAAACAGCAAATGCTGGAGAGGGTGTGGAGAAAAGAGAACTCTCTTGCACTGTTGGTGGGAATGTAAATTGATACAGCCACTACGGAGAACAGTACGGAGGTTCCTTAAATAACTAAAAATAGATTTACCATATGACCCAGCAATCCCACTACTGGGCATATACCTTGAGAAAATCATAATTCAAAAAGACACATGCACCCCCATGTTAATTGCAGCACTATTTACAATAGCCAGGTCATGGAAGCAACTTAAATGCCCATCGACAGCTGAATGGTTAAGGAAGATATGGTACATATATACAATGAAATATTACTCAGCCCTAAAAACAAACGAAAGTGGGTCATTTGTAGAGATGTAGATGCATCTAGAGGCTGTCATACAGAAGTAATTCAGAAAGAGAAAAATAAATATCATGTATTAATGCATATATGTGGAACCTAGAAAATGGTACAGATGAAGCAGTTTGCAGAGCAGAAATTGAGACACAGAAGTAGAGAAAAATCATATGGACACCAAGGGGGGAAAGCGGCAAGGGGTGGGGGTTGTGGTGTGATGAATTGGAAGATTGGGTTTCACAGGTATACACTGATGTGTATAAAATGGATAACTAATAAGAAAAATAAGTAAATAAATTAAAAGAATTACATGGAATCCTTAATTAATAGACCGTCTTCCTTGGATATTTGGATATATTTGAAATCAAGTAGGACTATGGAATTTGTATTTTATAGGTAGCATGATAATGATTAGTTCATTAGGAAATTTTAAGCCTAAATACAACAAAACCTCCAATTCACAGAATAACTTTTCAAAGGAAAAAATCATAGCAACAAGAAACTCATTATATTAGTAGTAAAAATATGAAGTTTTATTTTCTTTATTTTTACAATCCATTCGAACATATTTAAGAATTTTCTTTTATATATTATTCATGTTTGTTAAAATTATTTATTGTAATAGATCCCAATAGCAGATTTTTAATTAATAAATATGTTTGGACAGAGTATGTTTAGACTGACAGAAAAGTTGCAAAGATAGAACACATAATTTCAAATACCCTTTTTCCAACTTTCCCTAATGTTGACATCTTACATAACCTTGTGTTATTTGTCAAAACTAAAAAAATAAATTTTTTCAGTTTTTAAAAGGAAGATTTATTCAACAAGTTTCACTTAGCACAATACACCTAAAAGGAAAATCACAATACAATGAAAAGATTTAAATCAAGGCCTCAGAATTTCATACAAACACCAAGACCAAAATTCTAAAGTATTGGTATTGCGTCTCAAATTTTCCCCATTAACTTAAAAAAAAGCTTAAACTTACATGCCATAGAGGTTATTAAATGAAACTAGAATTAACAAATATGCCAAATGTTTCACTTTTAATTGTAGACACAGCTCCTATATTGAGTTTCACAAAAAAGCATGTCTTTCAACAATGCATCCAAACAGTGCTCAATGTAATGTGGTGTAAGCAACATTTAACATAATTCAATTGCTTTAACCTTAAGTACATCCTACAATATAACTAACTTGAGGAAAGCTGAAAATTATTTAACAGTAACAGATTACTCAACCTAGTTACATCCTAAATGAATGTTTGTGTTCAAAAATACTGAAACTTAAGCCTTTAAAACAATCCTGATTTCCACTTAGAGTAAGCATAAACCACAAATTTGTATTGCAAAACTGCTAAAACTTAAGTTTTGTTTTTCTTTTAAAAAATGTTGACCAAGAGTCAGTGACCAGGATCAATTACATTCCCCATCCACCACTCATACTGGACATGCTAGACATCCCTCCCATTCCGTTCACTCCCATAGATGCTCGGCTTCCACTACTGTAGTAGTTGCTGTTCACTGCTCCTTGGCTGCCTATGCAATGTTTGATTGATAATCACTGGAGTTTTCCTGTAAAACTTGGTCATATCCACTCATGCTGCTCTGGCCACCATAGCCGCCTCCATTACCACCACTCAGCTGCTGGCTGGCTGGGCCACCATAACTGGACTGGTTTGACAAGCCCATGCCTCCCATCATTTGGCTACCATAAGCACCACCACTTGGTACAACACTATTAACTAAACTACAGACTCTATTCACATTTTATGAACTTTTCCACAAATCTACTCTTTTCTATGCAAGGACCCCACGCAGGACATAACATTGCATATAGTCATCGTGTTTCCTTAATCTCTCTCCAGTTTTTGACAGTTCCTCAGACTTCCCTTTTTTTCATGATCTTGACGTCTTTGAGGAGTATTGGTCAGTTGTTTTTTAGAATGTCCCTCAATTTGGATTTGTCTGGTATTTTTCTCATGATTAGACTGGGGTTACAGTATGAGGACCCACATCATATTGGGGGTACATGATATTAATATGACAATCCTGGTGATGAAAATCTTGACCACTTTGTCAAGGTGGCATCTACAATTTTCTCCATTATTACATTACTATTACACTCTTTATATTCTCTCCTCTTTGGAAGCCAGTCATTATGTCCAGCTTACACTCCAGCCAGAGAGAAGGATTAAGTTTCCCCTCCCAGGGGATGAGTATCTATAAATATTATTTGGAATTCTCCTGTAAGGATGTTTTGCCCCTTCTTTTCCATTTATTTCCAGTAGAAGATATTTAACATGAGGAAATCTGGCTTTTTCATCATTTACTTCTAAGAATACTCTCCCCTTGACTTTCCTTTCAGTATGCATTTGGAAACTAAGCCCCCTCTCCTCTAAATTATACACATTCAAAAATTTTCCTCTTCATTCTCATGAGTTACATTTGATGAATGTTTGGGATTTTTTTAACCAAAAGCAGAGGAAAAGACAAATTTTCTGGTACTGAAAGTTATATATGCTGTATAGCGAGTTTTATTTTGCTGAGTGTGAAGTAAAAACAATATACTAATAAAAATAAATGAACTAAGGGAATAAGAAAAATATATTTTCTGAAAGTTATACCTGACATTTGGCATATATTTCATTTTAAATTTGCCAAAACTGACTATAGTGTCAACAATTTTTTAAAATAGTAACATGAGATAAAAAAATGTTTGAGGTTATAGTTCTACCTATACAATTAATTAATTGATGATAAATTATAGAGTGTTCTGTTATAATATTTTGGTAGACAATTTGTACCTACCACATGTATGACACTTTTATATGTATAAATCATCTCTCTATTGAATAAGGACCAAGTCTGTAAGTTAAGATAATCAAAAGTAAAATACAAAGGAAACGACTGAGAATTGTAATTTTTAGGAAACTGTTGTAATAGATTAATTTGTGTCTTAATTACCACTGAAAGCCTTTCCTTTGCAACATCATCTATATGCTCACAGCACCTATCTTGTCCCACACACTAATTGTGCCTAAAGAATATTTCTTTCAGAGTTAAGTAAATAATCTTCTTTTAGAAATATGCATGATGGCTTTGTTGGGAGCTCTAAGAGAAAGCACAAGTGAGAAACTTAGTGAGATAGTAAGCAGAATTTTCCCTTGTTGTTCTTTCTCTTAAAAAGATGCCTGACTTCATATTACCAAAAGTCAGGTCCTGTATTCCTAGGGAATCCTAGGTAAATACTTTGTCTTTAAATGCTTGATAACCCCTCAGCAGCTCTTAACTCAAGCTTTACCTGTTAGATCAGGAAATAATATGCTATAGTAGGAATATTGGCAAACTACAGCCCACAGAACAAATCCCACCTGCTTTCTGTTTTGTAAATAAAGTTTAATTGGAATACCACCACACTCATGTATTTACTATTATCTATGATCACTTTCTTATCACACATGTAGAGTTGAGAAGCTGTGACAGTGACCCTATGATCCACAAAGCCTAAAATATTTACTGTCTGGCCTTTTATGGAAAAAGTTTGCTGACCCTTGCTCTGTATAGTTAACTAACACCAAAATGAGATCTAAACCTCTATCTATATTATTTTTAACCTGTTCCTAAATGCAAAATACAGTCACTTTTGATAATTCTGAGAAAAAATATGTTTAAATAAAAATTAACATATTTTCCATAAAATGATTATGTGGGATTTTTATGATTAAACTTATAGCTGTAAATATCTATGAATATGTATATAATTTCCACAAACGTCTTGAGAGTAGTGTAAATAGTAAAAATACTGTCTATGCCATATGAATTTGGCATTTAATATATGCTACTGGCTCCTCAGCTTCTGCTTGACTCTTCTGGAACATGGGAAATCGACAAAAATAGTTCACTGATTTGCAGCCCAAGATGTTGTATATGTTGAAAGTTTAAAAATAACACTGGTTGCCTCTCATATTAGATGTAAAAATGAGCAATGGATTGGTTTACTAACATCCAGACAATTGTTTCATAATTATAAAATAAATGCCTATGGAAAAAACTGAGAGAGGTAAAGCTGTGTATTCATTCTCTTCTTTAAATAGAGGCATAATACCAGAAATTGAAATTGTTTTGAAAGAATTCACCATTTCTTTTACTTTCACAATTAATTGGCCTTGAGGAATTGTTATCTATCAGGTTTCCAGAGTGAATATTTTGTCATCTAAAATAAGAAACTTTTTTTAATATGATAAAGTTATTATGCTCTTAGCCACCTCAAATGACAAGAACTAAAAAAGAAAACCGATTCCTTAAATAACAGCCTAATTTTTTAAATAATTAGAATTTATATATTCTAATCCATTTTTAAGCCTAAGTTGTGCTCCCAGCTATTTATATTTTTTTCCAGCCTCAATCAAGAAATTTGTGAAGAAAATCAGCTTGCACATAAGGCATTTGTACTATCATCTGACCATCTGACTTGTACTATTATTTGACCAGTGGACAGAAGGGAGCATTCTTGGAAGTCCTTCAATTTACATATATACTTTCCTTAACAACTCTGTGTATGTTTATCTATGTGTATCTTCTGGTGCATTACCACATATCTGTGTTTCATTAGATTGCTCAAATTTGCATGTAAGTAAGCCAATACAATTTTGAAATCAAGTGATTCAACAGTAATGTGAAAGATTATGCAATGAGAGAAGTATGAGAAGGGTTGTATTGAGCCAAGCTAGGTTTTTATAAATATTGATTGTATCCTGAGAGATGTGAAAGTAGAGTAATTTTCAGGTTTTATTTATTTATTTTTTAATTTTCATTTATTTATTTATTTATTTGTGGTACGCAGTCCTCTCACTGTTGCGGCCTCTCCCATTGCGGAGCACAGGCTCTGGACGCGTAGGCTCAGTGGCCATGGCTCATGGGCCCAGCCGCTCCGTGGCATGTGGGATCCTCCCAGACCAGGGCATGAACCCATGTCCCCTGCATCGGCAGGTGGACTCTCAACCACTGCACCACAAGGGAAGCCCCAGGTTTTTTTTTAATATATGCTATCAATTTGGCTATCAAGATATGTTCTTCAATTTTAAGGCAAAGTTATTAATTTTAATTATCATGGAACATTTACCTATCATCAGATTGCATTCCATGGGTACAGTCCAAGGTGTTCCTTACTTTAAAGTTCAAAAGTAGAGGGGAGACCTTCAAGATGGTGGAGGAGTAAGACATGGGGATCACCTTCCTGCCCACAAATACATCAGAAATACATCTATCTGTGGAACAACTCCTACAGAACACCTACTGAATGCTGGCAGAGACCTCAGACCTCCCAAAAGGCAAGAAACTCCCCACGTACCTGGGTAGGGCAAAAGAAAAAGAAAAACAGAGACAAAAGAATAGGGATGGGACCTGCACCTCGGGGAGGGAGCTGTGAAGGAGGAAAAGTTTCCACACACTAGGAAGCCACTTGACTGGAAGAGATGGGGGCTGGGTGGCAGGGGGGAAGCTTCAGAGCCACAGAGGAGAGCACAGCAACAGGGGTGCAGAGGGCAAAGTGGAGAGTTTCCCTCACGGTGGATCGGTGCCTACCAGCACTCACCAGCCTGAGAGGCTTGTCTGCTCACCTGTGAGGGTGGGTGGGGGCTGCGAGCTGAGGCTAGGGCTTCGGAGGTCAGATCTTAGGGAGAGGACTGGGGTTGGCTGCCTGAACACAGCCTGAAGGGGGCTAGTGCACCACAGCTAGCCAGGAAGGAGGACGGGAAAATGTCTGGACCTGCCTAAGTGGCAAGAGACCATTTTTTGGGGATGCATGAGGAAAGGGGATTCAGAGCACCACCTAAATGAGCTCCAGAGACAGGCGCGAGCCACGGCTATCAGCGTAGACACCAGAGACGGGCATGAAATGCTAAGGCTGCTGCTGCAGCCACCAAGAAACCTGTGTGCAAGCATAGGTCACTATCCACATCTCCCCTCCTGGGAGCCTGTGCAGCCCACCACTGCCAGAGTCACGTGATCCAGGGACATATTCCCCAGGAGAACACACGGCGTGCTTCAGGTGTTGCAACATCATGCTGGCCTCTGCCACCGCAGGCTCACCCCACATTCAGTACCCCTCCCTCCCCCAGGCTGAGTGAGCCAGAGCCCGTGAATCAGCTGCTAATTTAACCCTGTCCTGTCTGAGTGAAGAACAGACTCTCTAAGGCAACCTACATGCAGAGGCAGGGCCAAACCCAAAGCTGAGCCCCAGGAGCTGTGCAAACAAAGAAGAAAAAGGGAAAATTTTCCCAGCAATCTCAGGAGCAGCAGATTATATCTCCACAATCAACTTGATGTACCCTGCATCTGTGGAATACCTGGATAGACAACGAATCCCAAAATTGAAGAGGTGGACTTTGGGAGCAACTGTAGACTTTGGGTTTGCTTTCTGCATCTAATTTTTTCCTGTCTGTATGTTTATCTTAGTTTAATATTTAGAGTTTATTATCATTGGTGGATTTGTTTATTGATTTGGTTGCTCTCTTCCTCCTTAATTTTTTTGTATATATATATTTTCCCTTTTTCTCTTTTTGTGTGTATGTGTTTGCTTCTTTGTGTGATTTTCTCTGTATAGCTTTGCTTTTACCATTTATCCTAGGGTTATGTCTGTCTGTTTATTTTTTGTTTTTTTTTTATTGTTTTTAGTATAGTTTTTAGTGCTTGTTATCATTGGTGGATTTGATTTTTGGTTTGTGTGCTCTCTTCTTTCTTTCTTTTTTTATTATTTTTAAATTTTTTTATGTTTAATAATTATTTTTTATTTTAATAACTTTATTTTCTTTCTTTTTCTTCTTTCTTTCTTTCTTTCTTTCTTTCTTTCTTTCTTTCTTTCTTCCTTTCTTTCTTCCTTTCTTCCTTTCCTTCTGAGCCATGTGGCTGACAGGTTCTTGGTGATCTGGCCGGGTGTCAGGCCTGTGCCTCTGAGGTGGGAGAACCAAGTTCAGGACATTGGTCCACCAGAGACCTCCCAGCTCCATGTAATATCAATCAGCAAGAGCTCTCCCAGAGATTTCCATCTCAACACTAAGACTAAGTGGTTAGTATCCAAAATATATAAAGACCACATACAAGTCTATAGCAAAAGGAAAAATAATCTAATTTTAAAATGGACAAAAGCCCTGAATATATATTTTTTGAAAGAAGATATATGAATGGCCAACAGGTACATGAAAAGATGATCAATATTACTAGTCATTAGGAAAGTGGAAATCATAAACACAATGAGATATCACTTCACACCTGTTAGTATAGCCATCATAAAAGACAAGAGATAACAAACTCTGGCTAAGATTTGAAGGGAACACTTGTGAACTGTTGGTAGGATTCTTAACTAGTACAGCCCCTATGAATAACAGTATAGAGGATCGCCAAAATATTAAAATCAGAACTACCATGTGATTCAGCAGTTTCACTTCTGGAAATGTATGTAAATCTAATGGAAACAATAACTGGAAAAGATATCTGCACAACCACTTTCATAGCAGCATTACTGACAAAAGCAAAGACATGGAAAAAACCTAAGTTTCCATCAGTAGATAAATGGGTAAAGAAATTAAAGTATATATATATATATATATATATATATATATATATATATATATATATATATATATGGAATTAAAAAGAAAAGTTCTAAAGAACCTAGGGTCAGGACAGGAATAAAAATTCAGACATAGAGAATGGACTTGAGGACATGGGGAGAGGGAAGGGTAAAGTGGGAAGAAGTGAGAGAGTGACATTCACATATATACACTACCAGATGTAAAATAGATAGCAAGTGGGAAGCAGCCGCATAGCACAGGGAGATCAGCTCAGTGCCTTTTGACCACCTAGATGGGTGAGATAGGGAGAGTGGCAAGGAGACACAAGAGGGAGGGGAGGACGAGGGGAAGATGGCAGAAGAGTAAGACACAGAGATCACCTTCCTCCCCACAGATACACCAGAAAAACATCTACACATGGAACAATTCCTACAGAACACCTATTGAACACTGGCAGAAGACCTCAGACCTCCCAAAAGGCAAGAAATCCCCCACATACCTGTGTAGGGCAAAAGAAAAAAAGAAAAAAACAGAGACAAAAGAATAGGGACGGGACTTGCAACAGTGGGAGGGAGCTGTGAAGGAGGAAAGGTTTCCACACACTAGGAAGCCCCTTCGTGGGCGGAGACTGTGGGTGGCAGAAGGGGGAGCCTTGGAGCCGTGGACGAGAGCACAGCAACAGGGGTGCGGGGGGCAAAGCGGAGAGATTCCCAGACAGAGGATCAGTGCCACCCGGCACTCACCAGCCCGAGAGGCTTGTCTGCTCACCTACCGGGGTGGGTGGGGCTGCGAGTTGAGGCTCGGGCTTTGGTCAGAGCGCAAGGATAGGACTGGGGTTTGGGGTGTGAACACAGCCTGAAGGGGTTAGTGCACCACGGCTAGCAGGGAGAGAGTCCGGGAAAAGGTCTGGAGCTGCTGAAGAGGCAAGAGACTTTTTCTTCCCTCTTTGTTTCCTGGTGCGTGAGGAGAGGGGATTAAGAGCGCTGCTTAAAGGAGCTCCAGGGACGGGTGGCGCGAGCCACGGCTAAAAGCGCGGACCCCAGAGACGGGCAGGAGATGCTAAGGCTGCTGCTGCCACCACCAGGAAGCCTGTGTGCGAGCACAGTTCACTATCCACAACTCCCTTCTGGGGAGCCTGTGCAGCCTGCCACTGCCAGGTTCCTGGGATCCAGGGACAGCTTCCCTGGGAGAAGGCACGGCGAGCCTCAGGCTGGTGCAATGTTATGCCAGCCTCTGCTGCCGCAGGCTCGCTCTGCAGTCCATGCCCCTTGCTCCCCCAGGCCTGCGTGAGCCAGAACCCCCAAATCAGAGGCTCCTTTAACCCCGTCCTGTCTGAGCGAAAAACAGAGGCCCTGCGTCAACCTACATGCAGAGGCGGGTCCAGATCCAAAGTTGAGCCCCTGGGAGCTGTGAGAACAAACAAGAGAAAGGGAAATCTCTCCCAGAAGCCTCAGAAGCAGCGGATTGAGGCTCCACAATCAACTTGATGTACCCTGCAACTGTGGAATACATGAATAGACAACGAATCATCCCAAACTGAGGAGGTGGATTTTGAGAGCAAGATTTATGATTTTTTCCCCTTTTCCTCTTTTTGTGAGGGTGTATGTTTATGCTTCTGTGTGAGATTTTGTCTCTAAAGCTTTGCTTGTACCATTTTTCCTAAGGTTCTATCCGTTCATTTTTAAAAATTTTTTTTCTTAATAATTATATTTTTAATTTAATAAGTTTATTATATTTTACTTTATTTTATTTTACTTTATCTTCTTTCTTTTTTCCTTCCTTCCCTCCTTCCTTCCTCCCTCCATCCCTCCCTCCATCCATCCCTGCTTTCTTTCTTTCTTTCCCTCTTTCCTTCTTTTCTTCTTTCTTTCTTTATTCCTTTCTTTCTTTCTTTCTTTCTTCCTACTTCTACTAATGCTTTCTCTCTAATTTTTCTCCCTTTTATTCTGAGCCATGTGGATGAAAGGCTCTTGGTGCTGCAGCCAGGAGTCAGTACTATTGCTCTGAAGTGGGAGAGCCAACTTCAGGACACTGGTCCTCAAGAGACCTCCCAGCTCCACATAATACCAAACGGTGAAAATTTCCCAGAGATCTCCAACTCAATGCCAGCATCCAGCTTCAATCAACAACCAGCAAGCTACAGTGCTGGACAGCCTATGCCAAACAACTAGCAAAACAGGAACACAACACCACCCATTGGCAGAAAGGCTGCCTAAAATCATAATAAGTCCACAGGCACCTCAAAAGACACCACCAAATATGGACCAGCCCAAACCGAGGTGGAAGATGGCGGAAGAGTAAGACGCGGAGATCACCTTCCTCCCCACAGATACACCAGAAATACATCTACACGTGGAACAACTCCTACAGAACACCTACTGAAGGCTGGCAGAAGACCTCAGACCTCCCAAAAGGCAAGAAACTCCCCACGTACCTGGGTAGGGCAAAAGAAAAAACAGAGACAAAAGAATAGGGACGGCACCTGCACCAGTGGGAGGGAGCTGTGAAGGAGGAAAAGTTTCCACACTCTAGGAAGCCCCTTCGAGGGCGGAGACTGCGGGAGGCGGAGGGGGGAGCTTCGAAGCTGCGGAGTGCACAGCAACGGGTGCGGAGGGCAAAGCGGGGAGATTCCCGCACAGAGGATCGGTGCCGACCGGCACTCCCAGCCCGAGAGGCTTGTCTGCTCACCCGCCGGGGCGGGCGGGGCTGAGAGCTGAGGCCGGAGCGCAGGGAGAGGACTGGGGTTGGCAGCTTGAACATAGCCTGAAGGGGTTAGTGCACCACAGCTAGCCGGGAGGGAGTCCGGGGAAAAGCCTGCACCCGCAGAAGAGGCAGGAGACTTTTCCTTCCCTCTTTGTTTCCTGGGGCGTGAGGAGAGGGGTTTAAGAACGCTGCTTAAAGGAACTCCAGAGACGGGCGCGAGCCGCGGCTAAAAGCGCGAACCCCAGAGACGGGCGCGAGCCGCGGCTGAAAGCGCGGAATCCAGAGACGGGCGCGAGCCGCGGCTAAAAGCGCGGACCCCAGGGGCGGGCGGGAGACGTTAAGGCTGCTGCTGCCGCCACTGAGGGGCCTGTGTGCGAGCACAGGTCACTCTCCACACCCCTCTTCCGCAGAGGCTGTGCAGCCCGCCACTGCCGGGTTCCCGGGATCCAGGGACAACTTCCCCGGGAGAGCGCACAGCGCGCCTCAGGCTGGTGCAAAGTCACGCCGGCCTTTGCCACCGCAGGCCCGCCCCGCACTCTGTGCCCCTCCGTCCCCGCCGGCCTGAGTGCGCCAGAGCCCCCAATCAGCGGCTCTTTTAACCCCATCCTGTCTGAGCAAAAAACAGACGCCCTCCAGCGATCTACACGCAGTGGCAGGGCCAAATCCAAAGCTTAGCCCTGGGAGCTGTGAGAACAAAGAAGAGAAAGGGAAATCCCTCCCAGCAGCCTCAGAAGCAGCGGATTAAAGCTCCACAATCAACTTGATGTACCCTGCATCTGTGGAATACCTGAATAGACAACCAATCATCCCAAATTAAGGAAGTGGACTTTAGGAGCAAGATCTATGATTTTTTCCCCTTTCCTCTTTTTGCGAACGTGTATGTGTATGCTTCTGTGTGAGATCTTGTCTGTATAGTCTTGCTTCCACCATTTGTCCTAGGGTTCTATCCGTCCATGTTTTTTTTTTAATTTTTTTTCTTAATAATTAATTTTAATAACCTTATTATACTTTACCTTCGTTCTTTCTTTCTTTCCGTCCTTCCTTCCCTCCTTTAGACAACGAATCATCCCAAATTGAGGAGGTGGTCTCTGACTGCAAGATTTAGGATTTTTCCCCATTCACCTCTTTTAGTGAGGGTGTATGTGTATGCTTCTGTGTAAGATTTTGTCTGTATAGCTTTGCTTCCAACATTTGTCCTAGGTTCTTTCCGTCCCTTTTTTTTTTTTTTTTTTTCTAAATAAGAAGTTTTTAATTCAATAACTTTATTATACTGTATTTTATTTTTACTGTATCTTCTTTCTTTCTGTCTTTTTTCCTTCTTTCCCTCCTTCCTTCCCTCCTCCCTCCCTCCCTCCCTTCTTTCCTTCTTGCCTTCTTTCCTTCTTTGCTTCTTTCTTTCTTTCTTCCTTCCTTCCTACCCTCCTTTCCTTCTTTCTTTCCTCATACTTCTACTAATTCCCTCTACTTTTTCTCCCTTTTATCCTGAGCCTGTGGATGAAAAGCTTTTGGTGCTCCAGCCAGGAGGCAGGGCTCTGCCTCTGTGGTAGGACAGCCAACTTCAGGACACTGATCAACAAGAGATCTCCCAGCTCCACATAATATCAAACAGCGAAAATCTCCCAGAGACCTCCATCTTAACACCAGCACCCAGCTTCACTCAACGACCAGCAAGCCACAGTGCTGGAAAACCTATGCCAAACAACTAGCAAAACAGGAACACAACCCCACCCATTAGCAGAGAGGCTGCCTAAAATCATAATAAGGCCACAGACACCCCCAAACACACCACCAGACGTGAACCTGACCACTAGAGAGACAAGATCCAGCCTCATCCACCACAACACAGGCACTAGCCCCCTCCACCAGGAAGCCTACACAACCCACTGAACCAACCTTAGCCACTAGAGACAGACATCAAAAACAGGAGGAACCACAAACCTGCAGCCTGCAAAAAGGAGACCCCAAACACAGTAAGATAAGCAAAATGAGAAGACAGAAAAACACACAGCAGATAAAGGAGCAAGATAAAAATGCACCAGACCTAACAAATGAAGAGGAAATAGGCAGTCTACCTGAAAGAGAATTCAGAATAATGATAGTAAGGTTGATCCGAAATCTTGGAGATAGAATGGACAATAGATTGGACAAAATGCAAGAATCAGTTAACAAGGACCTAGAAGAACTAAAGATGAAACAAGCAACGATGAACAACACAATAAATGAAATTAAAAGTACTCTAGATGGGATCAATAGCAGAATAACTGAGGCAGAAGAACGGATAAGTGACCTGGAAGATAAAATAGTGGAAATAACTACTGCAGAGCAGAATAAAGAAAAAAGAATGAAAAGAACTGAGGACAGTCTCAGAGACCTCTGGGACAACATTAAACGCACCAACATTCGAATTATAGGGGTTCCAGAAGAAGAAGAGAAAAAGAAAGGGACTGAGAAAATATTTGAAGAGATTAGAGTTGAAAACGTCCCTAATATGGAGAAGGAAATAGTTAATCAAGTCCAGGAAGCACAGAGAGTCCCATACAAGATAAATACAAGGAGAAATACGCCAAGACACATATTAATCAAACTGTCAAAAATTAAATACAAAGAAAGCATATTAAAAGCAGCAAGGGAAAAACAACAAATAACACATAAAGGAATCCCCATAAGGTTAACAGCTGATCTCTCAGCAGAAACCCTACAAGCCAGAAGGGAGTGGCAGGACATACTGAAAGTGATGAAGGAGAAAAACATGCAGCCAAGACTACTCTACCCAGCAAGGATCTCATTCAGATTTGATGGAGAAATTAAAACCTTTACAGACAAGCAAAAGCTGAGAGAGTTCAGCACCACCAAACCAGCTTTACAACAAATGCTAAAGGATCTTCTCTAGGCAAGAAACACAAGAGAAGGAAAAGACCTATAATAACGAACCCAAAACAATTTAGAAAATGGGAATAGGAACATACATATCGATAATTACCTTAAATGTAAATGGACTAAATGCTCCCACCAAAAGACACAGATTAGCTGAATGGATACAAAAACAAGACCCTTATATATGCTGTCTACAAGAGACCCACTTCAGACCTAGAGACACATACAGACTGAAAGTAAGGGGATGGAAAAAGATATTCCATGCAAATGGAAGCCAAAAGAAAGCTGGAGTAGCAATTCTCATCTCAGACAAAATAGACTTTAAAATAAGGACTATTAAAAGAGACAAAGAAGGACACTACATAATGATCAAGGGATCGATCCAAGAAGAAGATCTAACAATTGTAAATATTTATGCACCCAACATAGGAGCACCTCAATACATAAGGCAAATACTAACAGCCATAAAAGGGGAAATCGACAGTAACACATTCATAGTAGGGGACTTAAACACCCCACTTTCACCCATGGACAGATCATCCAAAATGAAAATAAATAAGGAAACACAAGCTTTAAATGATACATTAAACAAGATGGACTTAATTGATATTTATAGGACACTCCATCCAAAAACAACAGAATACACATTTTTCTCAAGTGCTCATGGAACATTCTCCAGGATAGATCATATCTTAGGTCACAAATCAAGCCTTGGTAAATTTAAGAAAATTGAAATTGTATCAAGTATCTTTTCTGACCACAACGCCATGAGACTAGATATCAATTACAGGAAAAGATCTGTAAAAAATACAAACACATGGAGGCTAAACAATACACTACTTAATAATGAAGAGATCACTGAAGAAATCAAAGAAGAAATCAAAAAATACCTAGAAACAAATGACAATGGAGACACAACGACCCAAAACCTGTGGGATGCAGCAAAAGCAGTTCTAAGGGGGAAGTTTATAGCAATACAAGCCCACCTTAAGAAGCAGGAAACATCTCGAATAAACAACCTAACCTTGCACCTCAAGCAATTAGAGAAAGAAGAACAAAAACACCCCAAAGCTAGCAGAAGGAAAGAAATCATAAAAATCAGATCAGAAATAAATGAAAAAGAAATGAAGGAAACAATAGCAAAGATCAATAAAACTAAAAGCTGGTTCTTTGAGAAGATAAACAAAATAGATAAACCACTAGCCAGACTCATCAAGAAAAAAAGGGAGAAGACTCAAATCAATAGAATTAGAAATGAAAAAGGAGAGGTAACAACTGACACTGCAGAGATAAAAGAGATCATGAGAGATTACTACAAGCAACTCTATGCCAATAAAATGGACAATCTGGAAGAAATGGACAAATTCTTAGAAATGCACAACCTGCCAAGACTGAATCAGGAAGAAATAGAAAATATGAAGAGACCAATCACAAGCACTGAAATTGAAACTGTGATTAAAAATCTTCCAAGAAAGAAAAGCCCAGGACCAGATGGCTTCACAGGCGAATTCTATCAAACATTTAGAGAAGAGCTAACACCTATCCTTCTCAAACTCTTCCAAAATATAGCAGAGGGAGGACCACTCCCTAACTCCTTCTACGAGGCCACCATCACCTTGATACCAAAACCAGACAAGGATGTCACAAAGAAAGAAAACTACAGGCCAATATCACTGATGAACATAGATGCAAAAATCCTCAACAAAATACTAGCAAACAGAATCCAACAGCACATTAAAAGGATCATACACCATGATCAAGTGGGGTTTATTCCAGGAATGCAAGGATTCTTCAATATACACAAATCTATCAATGTGATAAACCATATTAACAAATTGAAGGAGAAAAACCATATGATCATCTCAATAGATGCAGAGAAAGCTTTTGACAAAATTCAACACCCATTTATGATAAAAACCCTGCAGAAAGTAGGCATAGAGGGAACTTTCCTCAACATAATAAAGGCCATATATGACAAGCCCACAGCAAACATCATCCTCAATGGTGAAAAACTGAAAGCATTTCCACTAAGATCAGGAACAAGACAAGGTTGCCCACTCTCACCACTATTATTCAACATTGTTTTGGAAGTTTTAGCCACAGCAATCAGAGAAGAAAAGGAAATAAAAGGAATCCAAATTGGAAAAGAAGAAGTAAAGCTGTCACTGTTTGCAGATGACATGATCCTATACATAGAGAACCCTAAAGATGCTACCAGAAAACTACTAGAGCTAATCAATGAATTTGGTAAAGTGGCAGGATACAAAATTAATGCACAGAAATCTCTGGCATTCCTATATACTAATGATGAAAAATCTGAAAGTGAAATCAAGAAAACACTCCCATTTACCATTGCAACAAAAAGAATAAAATATCTAGGAATAAACCTACCTAAGGAGACAAAAGACCTGTATGCAGAAAATTATAAGACACTGATGAAAGAAATTAAAGATGATATAAATAGATGGAGAGATATACCATGTTCTTGGATTGGAAGAATCAACATTGTGAAAATGACTCTACTACCCAAAGCAATCTACAGATTCAATGCAATCCCTATCAAACAACCACTGGCATTTTTCACAGAACTAGAACAAAAACTTTCACAATTTGTATGGAAACACAAAAGACCCCGAATAGCCAAAGCAATCTTGAGAACGAAAGAAGGAACTGGAGGAATCAGGCTCCCTGACTTCAGACTATACTACAAAGCTACAGTCATCAAGACGGTATGGTACTGGCACAAAAACAGAAAGATAGATCAATGGAACAGGATAGAAAGCCCAGAGATAAACCCATGCACATATGGACACCTTATCTTTGATTAAGGTGGCAGTAATGTACAATCGAGAAAGGACAGCCTGTTCAATAAGTGGTGCTGGGAAAACTGGACAGGTACATGTAAAAGTATGAGATTAGATCACTCCCTAACACCATACACAAAAATAAGCTCAAAATGGATTAAAGACCTAAATGTAAGGCCAGAAACTATCAAACTCTTAGAGGAAAACATAGGCAGAACACTCTATGACATAAATCAAAGCAAGATCCTTTCTGACCCACCTCCTAGAGTAATGGAAATAAAAACAAAAATAAACAAATGGGACCTAATGAAACTTCAAAGCTTTTGCACAGCAAAGGAAACCGTAAACAAGACCAAAAGACAACCCTCAGAATGGGAGAAAATATTTGCAAATGAAGCAACCGACAAAGGATTAATCTCCAAAATTTACAAGCAGCTCATGCAGCTCAATAACAAGAAAACAAACAACCCAATCCAAAAATGGGCAGAAGACCTAAATAGACATTTCTCCAAAGAAGATATACAGACTGCCAACAAACACATGAAAGAATGCTCAACATCATTAATCATTAGAGAAATGCAAATCAAAACTACAATGAGATATCATCTCACACCAGTCAGAATGGCCATCATCAAAAAATCTAGAAACAATAAATGCTGGAGAGGGTGTGGAGAAAAGGGAACACTCTTGCACTGCTGGTGGGAATGTGAATTGGTTCAGCCACTATGGAGAACAGTATGGAGGTTCCTTAAAAAACTACAAATAGAACTACCATATGACCCAGCAATCCCACTACTGGGCATATACCCTGAGAAAACCAGAATTCAAAAAGAGTCATGTACCAAAATGTTCATTGCAGCTCTATTTACAATAGCCAGGAGATGGAAACAACCTAAGTGCCCATCATCGGATGAATGGATAAAGAAGATGTGGCACATATATACAATGGAATATTACTCAGCCATAAAAAGAAACGAAATTGAGCTATTTGTAATGAGGTGGATAGACCTAGAGTCTGTCATACAGAGTGAAGTAAGTCAGAAAGAAAAAGACAAATACCGTATGCTAACACATATATATGGAATTTAAGAAAAAAATGTCATGAAGAACCTAGGGGTAAAGCAGGAATAAAGACGCAGACCTCTTAGAGAACGGACTTGAGGTTATGGGGAGGGGGAAGGGTGAGCTGTGACAGGGCCAGAGAGAGTCATGGGCATATACACACTAACAAACGCAGTAAGGTAGATAGCTAGTGGGAAGCAGCCGCATGGCACAGGGATATTGGCTCGGTGCTTTGTGACCGCCTGGAGGGGTGGGATGGGGAGGGTGGGAGGGAGGGAAACGCAACAGGGAAGACATATGGGAACATATGTTTATGTATGACTGATTCACTTTGTTATAAAGCAGAAACTAACACACCATTGTAAAGCAATTATACCCCAATAAAGATGTTAAAAAAAAAAAAAAAAGAGTGCAAGTCACAGATGATGCTGGTGTAGAGAAAGGAATCACTAGGTCATGCACCTCATACAATAAAAACAATGTTTTTAACAACAACAAAAAAAAATATGGACCAGCCCACCAGAAAGACAAGATCAAGCCTCATTCACCAGAACACAAGCACTAGTCCCCTCCACCAAGAAACCTACGCAAACCACTGAACCAACTTGAAACACTGGGGACAGACACTAAAAACAATGGGAACTACGATCCTGCAGCCTGCAAAAATGAGACCCCAAACACAGTAACATAAGCAAAATGAGAAGACAGTAAAACACAACGCAAATTAAGTAGGAAGATAAAAACCCACCAGACCTAACAAATGAAGAGGAAATAGGCAGTCTACCTGAAAAAGAATTCAGAATAATGATAGTAAGGATGATCTGAAATCTTGGAAATAGAATAGAAAAAATGCAAGAAACATTTAACAAGGACCTAGAAGAACTAAACATGAAACAAACAACGATGAACAGCACAATAAATGAAATTAAAAATACTCTAGATTGGATCAATAGCAGAATAACTGAGGCAGAAGAACGGATAAGTGACCTGGAAGATAAACTAGTGGAAATAACTACTGCAGAGCAGAATAAAGAAAAAAGAATGAAAAGAACTGAGGACAGTCTCAGAGACCTCTGGGACAACATTAAGCACACCAATATTTGAACAGAGGGGTTACAGGAAAAGAATAGAAAAAGAAAGGGACTGAGAAAATATTTGAAGAGATTATAGTTGAAATTTTCCCTTAGATGGGAAAGGAAATAGTTAATCAAGTCAAAGAAGCACAGAGAGTCCCATACAGGATAAATCCAAGGAGAAATATGCCAAGCCACATATTAATCAAACTGTCAAAAATTAAATACAAAGAAAGCATATTAAAAGCAGCAAGGGAAAAACAACAAATAACACAAAAGGAAATCCCCATAAGGTTAACAGCTGATCTTTCATCAGAAACTGTGAAAGCCAGAAGGGACTGGCAGGACATATTTAAAGTGATGAAGGAGATAAACCTGCAACCAAGATTACTCTACCCAGCAAGGGTAGATTTGATGGAGAAATTAAAATCTTTACCGACAAGCAAAAGCTGAGAGAGTTCAGCACCACAAAACCAGTTGTACAACAACTGCTAAAGGAACTTCTCTAGGCAAGAAAAACAAGAGAAGGAAAAGACCTACAATAATGAACCCCCAAAAATTTAGAAAATGGGAATAGGAACATACATATCAATAGTTACCTTAAATGTAAATGGACTAAATGCTCCCACCAAAAGGCACAGATTGGCTGAGTGGATACAAAAACAAGACCCATATATATGCTGCCTACAAGAGACCCACTTCAGACCTAGAGACACATACACACTGAAAGTAAGGGGTTGGAAAAAGATATTCCATGCAAATGGAAACCAAAAGAAAGCTGGAGTAGCAATTCTGATATCGCACAAAATAGACTTTAAAATAAAGACTAGTAGAAGAGACAAAGAATGACACTACATAATGATCAAGGGATCGATCTAAGAAGAAGATATAATAATTGTAAATAATTATGCACCCAACACAGGAACACCTCAATATATAAAGCAAATACTAACAGCCATAAAAGGGGAAATTGACAGTAACATATACATAGTAGGGGACTTTAACAACCCACTTTCATCAATGGACAGATCATTCAAAATGGAAATAAATAAGGAAACACAAGCTTTAAATGATCCATCAAACAAGATGGACCTAATTGATATTTATAGGACATTCCATCCAAAAACAACAGAATACACATTTTTCTTAAGTGCTCATGGAACATTCTCCAGGATAGATCATATCTTGGGTGACAAATCAAGCCTTGGTAAATTTAAGAAAATTGAAATTGTATCAAGTATCTTTTCCGACCACAACGCTATGAGACTAGATATAAATTACAGGAAAATTCTGTAAAAAATACAAACTCATGGAGGCAAAACAATGCACTACATAATAACGAAGCGATCACTGAAGAAATCAAAGATGAAATCAAAAAATACCTAGACACAAATGACAATGGAGACATGGCAACCCAAAACATATAGGATGCTGTAAAAGCAGTTCTAAGAGGGAAGTTTATAGCAATACAAGACCACCATAAGAAACAGGAAACATATCAAATAAAAAACCTAACGTTGGACCTAAAGCAATTAGAGAAAGAGGAACAAAATAACCCCAAAGTTAGCAGAAGGAAAGAAATCATAAAAATCAGACCAGAAATAAATGAAAAAGAAATGAAGGAAACAATAGCAAAGATCAATAAAACTAGAAGCTGGTTCTTTGACAAGATAAACAAAATTGATAAAACATTGGCCAGACTCATCAAGAAAAAAAGGGAGAAGACTCAAATCAATAGAATTAGAACTGAAAAAGGAGAAGTAACAAGTGACACTGCAGAAATACAAAAGATCATGACAAATTACTACAAGCAACTCTATGCCCAAAAATGGACAACCTGGAAGAAACGGACAAATTCTTAGAAATGCACAACGTGCCAAGACTGAATCAGGAAGAAATAGAAAATATGAACAGACCAATCACAAGCACTGAAATTGAAACTGTGATTAAAATCTTCCAACAAACAAAAGCCCAGGACCAGATGGCTTCACAGGCGAATTCTATCAAACATTTAGAGAAGAGCTAACACCTATCCTTCTCAAACTCTTCCAAAATATAGAAGAGGGAGGAACACTCCTAAATTCATTCTACGAGGCCACCATCACTTTGATACCAAAACCAGATAAGGATGTCACAAAGAAAGAAAACTACAGGCCAATATCACTGATGAACATAGATGCAAAACTCCTCAACAAAATACTAACAAACAGGATCATACACCATGATCAAGTGGGGTTTATTCCAGGAGTGAAAGGATTCTTCAATATACACAAAACAATCAATGTGATAAACCATATTAACAAATTGAAGGAGAAAAACCATATGATCATCTCAATAGATGCAGAGAAAGCTTTTGACAAAATTCAATACCATTTATGATAAAAACCCTGCAGAAAGTAGGCATAGAGGGAACTTTCCTCAACATAATAAAGGTCATATATGACAAGCCCACAGCCAACATCATCCTCAATGGTGAAAAACTGAAAGCATTTCCACTAAGATCAGGAACAAGACAAGGTTGCCCACTCTCACCATTCTTATTCAACATAGTTTTGGAAGTTTTAGCCACTGGAATCAGAGAGGAAAAGGAAATACATGGAATCCAAATCAGAAAAGAAGAAGTAAAGATGTCACTGTTTGCAGATGACATGATACTATACATAGAGAATCCTAAAGATGTTACCAGAAAACTACAAGAGCTACTCAATGAATTCTGTAAGGATGCAGGATGCAAAATTAATGCAGATATCTCTGGCATTCCTGTACACTAATGATGAAAAATCTGAAAATGAAATCAAGAAAACACTCCCATTTACCATTGCAACAACAACAAAAAAATAAAATATCTAGGAATAAACCTACCTAAGAGACAAAACACCTGTATGCAGAAAATTATAAGCCACTGATGAAAAAAATTAAACATGATATAGATTGATGGAGAGATATACCATTGTTCACAATGGTGAACAACACAATAAATGAGATTAAAAATTCTCTAAAAGGAATCAATAGCAGAATAACTGAGGCAGAATAATGGATAAGTGACCTGGAAGATAAAATAGTGAAAATAACTACTGCAGAGTGGAATAAACAAAAATGAATGAAAAGAATTGAGGACAGTCTCAGAGACCTCGGGAACAATATTAAACGCAATTACAAAAGGCAAAGTAGGACACTACAGAATGATCAAGGGAACAATCCAAGAAGAAGATATAACAATTGTAAATATTTATGCACCCAACCTAAGAGCACCTCAATACATAAGGCAAATGCTAACAGCCATAAATTAGAAATTGAGACTAACACAATAATAGTATGGGATGTCAACACCTCCATGAATGAAAAGATCATCCAAAATGAAAATAAATGAGGAAACACAAGCTTTTAATGATAAACTAAAGAAGATGGACTTAATTGATATTTATAGTACATCCCATCCGATACAACAGAATACACTTTCTTCTAAAGTGCTCATGGAATATTCTCCAAGATAGATCATATCTTGGGTCACAAATCAACCTTTGGTACATTTAAGAAAATTGAAATCATATCAAGTATCTTTTCCGACCACAGTGCTATGAGACTAGATATAAATTACAGAAAAAATTCTGTAAAAAATACATACATATGGAGGCTAAACAATACACTACTTAATAAACAAGAGATCATTGAAGAAATCCAATAGGAAATTAAAAATACCTAGAAACAAATGACAATGAAAACACGACCCAAAACCTATGGGATGCAGCAAAAGCAGTTCTAAGAGGGAAGTTTATAACAATAGTATCCTACCTCAAGAAACAGGGCTTCCCTGATGGTGCAGTTGTTGAGAATCTGCCTGCTAATGCAGGGGACATGGGTTCGAGCCCTGGTCCGGGAGGATTCCACATGTCGTGGAACAACTAGGCCTGTGAGCCACAACTTGTGAGCCTGCGCATCTGAAGCCTGTGCTCTGCAACAAGAGAGGCCGTGATAGTGAGAGGCCCACACACTACAATGAAGAGTGGCTCCTGCTTGCCACAACTAGAAAAAGCCCTCACACAGAAACGAAGGCCCAACACAACAAAAATAAAAATTAAAAAAAAGGAAAGAAGAAAAATTTCAAATAAACAACTTAAATTCACACCTAAAGCAACTAGAGAAAGAGGAACAAAAATAACCCCAAAGTTAGCAGAAGGAAATAAATCATAAAGATCAAATCAGAAATAAATGAAAAAGAAATGAAGGAAATGATAGCAACGATCAATAAAAGTAAAAGCTGGTTCTTTGAGAAGATAAACAAAATTGATAAATCATTAGCCAGACACATCAAGAAAAAAAGGGAGAAGACTCAAATCAATAGGATTAGAAATGAAAAAAAAGAAATAATGACTGACACTGCAGAAATACAAAGGATCATGAGAGATTACTACAAGCAACTATATGCCAATAAAATGCACAACCTGGAAGAAATGGACAGATTCTTACAAAAGCACAACCTTCCGAGACTGAACCAGGAAGAAATAGAAAATATAAACAGACCAATCACAAGCACTGAAATTGAGGCTTTGCTTAAAAATCTTCCAACAAACAAAAGCCCAGGACCAGATGGCTTCACAGGTGAATTCTATCAAACATTTAGAGAAGAGCTAACACCTATCCTTCTCAAACTCTTCCAAAATATAGCAGAGGGAGGAACACTACCAAAACCAGATAAACATCCTGATACGAAAACCAGACAAAGATTTCACAAAGAAAGAAAACTACAGGCCAATATCACTGATGAACATAGATGCAAAAATCCTCTACAAAATACTAGCAAAAAGAATCCAACAGCACACTGAAAGTGTCATACACCAAGATCAAGTGGGGTTTATCCCAGGAATGCAAGCGTTCTTCAATATGTGTAAATCAATCAATGGGATCAAGCATATTAACCAACTGAAGGAAAAAAAAAAAAACATATGATCATGTCAGTAGATGCAGAGAAAGCTTTTGACACAATTCAATACCCATTTATGATAAAAACCCTCCAGAAAGTAGGCATAGAGGAAACTTACCTCAACATAATAAAGGCCATATATGACAAACCCACAGCTAACATCTTTCTCAATGGTGAAAAACTGAAACCACTTCCAAAAAGATCAGGAACAATACAACCTTGTCCACTCTCACCATTATTATTCAACATAATTTTGGAAGACTTAGCCACAGCAATAAAAGAAGAAAAAGAAATAAAATGTATCCAAATAAGAAAAGAAGAAGTAAAGCTCTCACTGTTTGCAGATGTCATGCTACTATACATAGAGAATCCAAAGCATGCTACCAGAAAGCTACTAGAGCTAATCAACGAACTTGGTAAGGTATCAGGATACAAAATTAATGCACAGAAATGTCTTGGATTCCTAAACACTAACGATAAAAAATCTGAAAGAGAATTTAAGGAAACACTCCCATTTACCATTCCAACCAAAAGCATAAATTACCTAGGAATAAACCTACTTAAGGAGACCAACGACCTGCTTGCAGAAATATATGAGACAATGAAAGAAATTAAATATGATACAAACAGATGGAGAGGTATACCATGTTCTTGGATTGGAAAAATCAACACTGTGAAAATGACTCTACTACCCAAAGCAATCTACTGATTCAGTGCAATCCCTATCAAAATACCAATAGCATTTTTCACAGAACTAGAACAAAAAAATTCACAATTTGTATGGAAACAGAAAAGACACTGAATAGCAAAAGCAATGTTGAGAAAGAAAAACGGAGCTGGAGGCATCAGGCTCCGGGACTTCAGACTGTACTACAAAGCCACATTAATCAAGACAGTATGGTACTGGAACAAAAACAGAACTATAGATCTATGGAACAGGATAGAAAGCCCAGAGATAAACCCACACACATATGGTAACCTTATTTTTGATAAAGGAGGCAAGAACATACAATGGATAAAAACAGCCTCTTCAATAAGTGGTGCTGGGAGAACTCAACAGCTACATGTAAAAGAATGAAATTAGAACACTCCCTAACACCATATACAAAAATAAACTCAAATGGTTTAAAGACCTAAATGTAAAGCCAAACACTATCAAACTCTTAGAGGAAAACATAGGCAGAACACTCTATGACATAAATCACAGCAAGATCCTTTTTGACCCACCTCCTAGAGAAATGGAAATAAAAACAAAAATAAACAAATGAGACCTAATGAAACTTTAAAGCTTTTGCACAGCAAAGCAAGATGAAAAAACATCCCTCAGAATAGGAGAAAATATTTGCAAATGAAGCAACTGACAAAGGATTAACCTCCAAAATTTACAAGCAGCCCATGCAACTCAATATCAAAAAAACAAACAACCCAATCCAAAAATGGGCAGAAGACCTAAATAGACAATTCTCCAAAGAAGATACAAGATTGCCAACAAACACGTGAAAAAATGCTCAACATCACTAATCATTAGAGAAATGTAAATCAAAACTACAATGAGGTATCACCTCACACCAGTCAGAATGGCCATCACCAAAGAATTTACAAACAATAAATGCTGGAGAGGGTGCAGAGAAAAGGGAACACTCTTGCACTGTTGGTGGGAATATAAATTGGTACAGCCACTATGGGGAACAGTATGGAGGTTCTGTACAAAACTAAAAATAGAACTATCATACAACCCACCCATTCCACTACTGGGCATATACCCTGAGAAAACCATAATTCAAAAAGTGTCATGTACCACAATATTCATTGCAGCTCTATTTACAATATCCAGAACATGGAAACAACCTAAGTGTCCATTGACACATGAATGGGTAAAGAAGATGTGACACATATATACAATGGAATATTACTCAGTCATAAAAGGAAACGAAATTGACTTATTTGTAGTGAGATGTGTGGACCTAGAGTCTGTCATACAGAGTGAAGTAAGTCAGAAAGAGAAAAACAAATACCATATGCTAACACATATGTATGGAACGGAAAAAAAAAAAAGGTTCTGAAGAACATAGGTGCAGGACAGGAATAAAGATGCAGACACAGAGAATGGACTTGAGGATGCGGGGAGGGGGAAGGGTAAGCTGGGAGAAAGTGAGAGAGTGGCATGGACATATATACACTACCAAATGTAAAATAGATAGCTAGTGGGAAGCATCCTCATAGCACAGGGAGATCACCTCGGTGCTTTGTGACCACCTAGAGGTGTGAGATAGGGAGGTTGGCAGGGTGACGCAAGAGGGAGGAAATATGCGGATGTATAGTTGATTCATTTTGTTGTAAAGTAGAAACTAACACACCATTGTAAAGCAGTTATACCGCAATTAAGATGTTAAAAAACAGGTTTTTTTCCAGTTAAGCAAAATGAATAAGCTCTTGACATCTTCTGTACAACACTGTACCTATAGTCAACAATACTTATTGTACTCTTAAAATTTTACCAACAGGCTAGATCTCATGTTAAGTGGTTTTCTACAATAAAATTTTTTAAATGTTTAACTGGCATATAAATTTAAAAAGTAAGTTAAATTAAGTTCAAAAGTAGAAACAGTTCAATAGTGAATATCCAATTGTGCTGATCAAAGTCTAAAGATGGCTTCAAAATATCCACATGGCTTCAGTGTTGGTACATGATTGTTAAAACATGTCATTGAAATTTAGATGGAATGTAACTCTACAATGAGTTAAATATTAAGAATGGTATTCACTGTTTTACTATGTGTGTAGTCCAGTAAATATAGAAAATAAAAAAATGCTGCATCACTATATTTTTTCTACTACAATCATGTGCAATTCAAGTGAGATATGTATGTCTAAACTAATTGAAAACTGTATCTGTCTGCTACAAAAGCATTCATCCTGAAATTTAAGCTATAAAAGATTATGACCTCAAGGATTTCCTGATAAAATATTTTTAAGTATTGAAATTGGCAATCTATGATTAAAGAAAAATATCCAGAAATGATGTCCATGTGTTTACATTTGATGACCACTTTTTAATGGAAAATAAGACCATCCCAGGAGGGAAACCTTCAAATTCTGATTACAAATAGAACATTAATGTTGTTAATTTTGTTGCGCTCTGGAGATTTTTCCAAGTCTCAGTTTAAAGACTCTGTAGGCTTAAAGGCTTAAAAGTTAATTCAACATTCTCACTAGGTAGATTTGCAACCTTTCATGAGTCAAATTAATGCATATAGGTGATGAGAGGCAACAGGCTATTTTCTAAACTATTGTTTTGCTTTAACTCTTAATGTCTTCTATTTTGATTCACCGACTTTGGGTGGAAATGGTTTCATATTTGTAGAGCTTTCTCCCTCTTTAGGCCTCGGAGGAACTGAATGTCTGTGCTTTTTCTGCTGAAGAATTGCTCTTAATGAAATACTCAGGAATGAAGTACTAATTTATAACCTGAAAAAATTTTAAATCCTCACCCAAGCGCATATATTTCCACACTTTCATATTGGAAGTTCAGCACTTCTACTACCAAAATTCTACATTTAAAGATGCATCACATTATTCAATTTTCAAAAACAAAGTCTATTATAACTTCCATGTAAGAGGTTAACACCATGGGCTAAATTAGACTGAAAATATTTTTAATTTTCAGGGAAGCATCAGCCACTACTTTCAAAGGTAATTTTGATGTTTTAATATCAGAAAGATATAATTATGACATTATGCAATGCATGTGTGTTAATTTAACTAAACCAAAGAATCTATTACCTCCACGTTTTGTGGCTCTATAATTGTATCCTGCCTTCTTGACTTTAATAGAACAAGTGATATATCAAAGAAAATAGCATTATTTGAGAAAATCCTTTGGAGATTTATGAACAGTATATCATTTTTAACTGAATTAATTCTCCTTTTGTGATATCTGTACCATGTTCTTTCATAAAGTTAAAAATGCATTTGACTTTATTTAGAAAAGAACTATACCATTGAAAATACTTGAATATTTGTCCTAGAGTTTACTTAGGGTAAAGTCTCCTGTAATTTGGATAAGATTTCTTTTAGATAAAGAAAATAAGTTCTAAGTCACAGAAATCAAAATAAGCAGTGTTTGGAACTGAAGGTGATTTTGATTCTTAGGGTTGTAGATTAAGAGAAAATTAAGCTCGTCCAGAGCTTGCTTGCTTTAGAGTTTCAGTGAAAACATCAAGCAAACCATCTTTCCAACTCTTTAGTAAGTATACCTAATTAAACTTGTTGTCTTTCAGAGCTCTCATTTTCACTGTTTACAAAATGAAAGAAAGCATATCCTTGATGAGGAAATTGGGCAAAGAACCACTCACATATAGGTCATGTCCTAATAGAGAACAGGTGCTGGTGGAACAGAACAAGAACTACCCTTGTACTTTTGCTTGAAGATTATCATATTTATAATAATTATTCTTAAAAGTATCAACAGTTATACTGTGATATATGCAGTAAATTCAAGAAAATATCTTTATAATTAAAATTCTGCAAATTGAAGTTAATTTTACCATTGTTAACTGACAAAAGGAGAAATATATTTATACATCAGGATGGAGATAACTTTTATATATAACATTAATAATTTAACATAATGCTGATGTGGGCTTACTGTATTAAAGGTTTTATGTGCAAGATCTAACCTACCAGTTCTACAATAACCATATGAAGTAGATACTGTAATGATCTCCATTTAGAGAGAAAGAAACAGATACAGGTGGAAAAGTAACCTGCCTAAGTTACACAACTAAGTAAGTACAGGGGGCAGGAATTTCAGAGTGGAGTACTGAATTTGTCCTTCCATAAAAGGAACAAAATATTATTCCAAAATTAAATTTTTCAGAACTCTGGAAGATACCTAAAGGCTTGAAAAAATCTGAGAAGTATTTATTCAAGAAAAACTGCTGAACTTTAATAGGAAAAGTAAGCTTTGAGGAATTGTAACTTGAGCAACATCTTTCCCCCAAAGCCAGCAGACTTGGATCCACCAAAGGGGGCAGACAAGGTTTGGAGCTCCTCAGAAAAGTCCCATCCCTAGGGCATTGTCACTCTTAAACCTGTCTTGCATCTCCCTAGAAGAGATTCATGCCCAGGGTGTTTTTGTTATTTGACCTGAATAAGAGATTGTCTCCAGAAATTTGTCAAAAACAATTAATGCCCTGAGGTATACAGGAGTCTTGTCAAAAACTCTTTTAAATTTCCTTTTATGACAATTTGAGGAAGAAGCTGTCCATAGGGTCTGCTATAGACTGAATGCTTATGCCCCCTCAAAACTCAAATGTTAAATCCTAACACTCAGTGTGATATTTTTTGGAGGTGGGACTTTTGAGAATTGATTAGCAGCCTGACTGAACTAAAAAAAAATGGTACTGAGGAGTGGGGTACTTCCGTAACAAATACTTAAAAATGTGGAAGCAGCTTTGGAACTGGATAATGGGTAGAGGCTAGAAGACTTTTGAGGTACATGCTAGAAAAAACCTACATTGCCGTGAACAGACCTTTAAGGGTGATTCTCATGAGGACTCAGAAATAAAAGAGGAAAGCTGTAGAGAAAGACTCAACCTTCTTAGAGAATGCCTAAAGTAATCTTGAACTAAATGTTGGTAGAAATATGAGCAGTAAAGACCCTTCTGATGAGGTCTCAGATGGAAACTGGAGAAAGGTGATCCTTGTTATAAAGTGGCAAAGAACCTGGCTGAATTATGTTCATGTTTTCATATATTGTGGAAGGTAGAACTTGTGAGCAATGAAGTTACCTATTTAGCTGAAGCAATTTCTAAGCAAAGTGTTGAAGGAGTAGTTTGGGTCCTCCAGACTGCTTATAGTAAAAAAAGTGAGAAGAAGAAATGGCTTAAACATGGAATTGTTAATTGAAGAAGAAGCAGAACTTAAAGATCTGGGAAATTATCAGCTTATTCATATTGTAAAGAAGGATAAAGTATGTTTGGGAGAGAACACTAAAGGTGTGGCCAAAGGACCATTTGATAAGATCAGTCAGCCATCTCAACAGAAGCCAGGAGCCATTGTTGAAAACAATGGAAGAATGCAAAAAAGGAGCCACCTCTGCATGCCCTGCCCAGCATTGCCTGATGTGGTGAACTCCACTACCCATACTCTGGTGGCATGCTCCTTGGCTGTCCCCAGTGCTGCTCTGGCAGTCTCTGGAGTGGTGCAGTCCATGGCAGTTGCCCCTCCAAAAAACAAATCAGCAAACTCTAGTAGCGTCCTTGTGGTGCTATCTCTGCTGGCATGCACAGAGTAGGGGGCTTTTGGGGTGTGGCTGCCTCCACCTAGATTTGAAAAGATACCAGGCAGAACCATAAGCATAGAACCCCACCTCAGGAAAGTTGTGGGCAGGGCCATAAGGGTAAGGTTGCCCAAAACCTTGGGGGCCAACCCCTGCCTGGCAAGACTGTGGGAGCAGGACCACTACCCCAGTGGGTCTGGAAGTCAGGACACCTGTCCCAGTGTATCGAGAAAGTGGGAACTCTACAGCAGTAGGATGGGAGGGCAGAGGACTGAACCAAAGAAATATTCTCAAGTTTAAGGTATAATGAAATTTGCTGCATTTGCTTTTAGACTTACGTGGAACCTGTCAAACTTTTCTTCTTTCCTATTTCTCCCTTTTAGAATGGGAATGTATAACCTATGCCTGTCCCTCCAATGTGTTTTGGAAGCACATAACATATTGATTTCACAGGATCACAATTTGCCTCAGAATAAACAATACCTTGATTTTTCACCCATGTCTAATTTAAAAATTTAGAAGAGATTTTAGATTTTAGACTTTTGAGTTGATGATGGAACAAGTTAAGACTTTTGAGGCTACTGGAACGGAATAAATGTATTTTGCATATGAGAAAGAAATAAATTTGGGGGTACCAGGTGAGGAATGTTATAGACTGAATATTTGTATCCCCCCAAAATTCATGTGTTAATGTCCCATGTAATTTTATTTTGAAGTGGGGACTTTAGAAAGTGATTAGGTCATGAGGGTGGAGTCCTCATGAATGGGATTAGTGTCCTTATGAAAGAGATCCAGAAAGCTCCCTCATCCCCTTACACTGTGTGAGGTTACAGTGAGAAGGCAGTCATCAATGAACCAGGAAGTAGGTCCTCATCAGACACTGAATCTGCTGGCACCTTGATCTTAGACTTTCCAGTCTCCAGAACTGTGAGGAATAAACTTCTGTTCCTTATAAGCTGTGCAGTTTATAGTATTTAGTTATAGAAGCCCAAATGGACTAAACAGGAGCTTTGAAAACTCTTACATATTTCTGCATATGTGGAAGCCCACATACATGTTCAGAGCAAGAGCATGCCCAAAAAAGACCCAGAAGGACCCTAATTGATCACCTCTGGCTGACCTTGAGGTTTGTACTAGGAGGAAGTGAAGGCTTAGGAAGAATTGTAAATAGTCACCCCCATGCACATACACATACATTCAGGGCCCCTAACTAGGGAAAAAAATGTCTCATTGATTGAAGGTATTTAATAAAAACTGTGTCTAATCGTTAACTGAACACTAAGCTAACCTAGCAGAGATTTCACTATCACATATGACAGGGAATACAGACTTTACCAAATTAGTCCAAGAAAGTCACTAACAAACAAATATCAACAACTATAGCAAGAGCAATAAATTTTATAAGGAACAATGACAAACCATGGGCAGGAGTGGTTGGGGGGGGGTGTTGTATAAGATATACTTTCTTTGTGTGACAGTAATAATACAAAGGAGGTGAAATGGAACTGGGATATATTAGAGGAAAATATTTCTGTACTACTGAAATTATGTTATATTAATCACAACATTGTTTTAAGATGCTGATTGTAGAAGTGACATGAGCCAAATAGTGGAATAGGAAGCTCCAAGCTCTTGGTCCCCACAGAAACATCAAAACACAAACAGAAACCAGATAAAATAGCTTTATAGGAACTCTGGAAAATAACTAAAGTCCTACCACAACGAAGTAAGCTCCCAATCAAGAGAAACCTTATGAAATTTCATGGCATTTTTTTCTCACACTTGTCCTACTTTTTCACTAGCATGGTGTAGTTTGTTCTGAAGGAGTCAATAGACCAGATCCCAATTCTCTCCCTGAAACTGGAGGGAACAGAATGGACATTATTTGCAATATTCTAGCCTTTTGGGGGACTGACTGAAGGATTGTCTCTGTCCTGCCTAACTCAGATCTTAGGTAGAGAGAAGTGGCAGACACTGCTTATGAAAGGTAAGCATCACTAGACACCCACAGAGGCCTGGGTCAAAAGATTACATGTAGAAATAAACAATGTAAATTCTAAGACCCTAAGGAGAAGTTGGGATGAGACTACTTGGGAAGTGAAGACATTCAGAAGGAGCGATGTATGGGAGAAATCATAAAAGTGAGACATGGGTCCAGTTAAGAAGCATCCTCAGAAAATACCTGAGAAGATTTTAAGCTTTCACTTTGGTTTGATCATTAAGCTCAGAGCAAGTCCAGCTCATTAGTGAAGGACTTCCCAGGCACAGAGCCAATCTGCATAGACTGGGAGACTTGGCTGTTTTTTCAAATGTCCAATTTTCAACAAAAAATGAAGAAGCATAAAAAGAAACAAGCAAATATACCTCATTCCAAAGGAAGAAAATAAATGGGCAGAAAGTTTTATGCTCCAGAGGACTCCAATAGAAAGAAAAACACAACCCAGATAATTGGAGAAAATATTTGCAAATCACACATTTGATAAGGAAATTGTATGCAGAATATAAAAGGAACTCTTACATCTAAATAATAAAATGAAAACCCATTTAAAAGATTAAATAGATGTGTCTCCAAAGAAGATACAAGGGCCAGTAAACCCATGAAAAGATACTCAATGTAATTAGTCATCAGGAAAATACAAATACAGATCATTCTGAGATATCATGTCACACCCACCAGAACAGCTATAATTAAAAAGACAGTTTGGAGAAGATGGGGATAAATTTGAACACTCATAAACTACTGGTGGCAGTGTAAAATGGTGAAGTCACCTTGGTCATCAGAAAGGGAAACAGAGAGCTACCATACAACCCAGTAATTATATATATATATGTGTGTGTATATATATATATATATATATATATTATATATATATATAATATTATATATTATATATATCAAAAGAAATGAAAAAATGTGGTTACAACAAACTTATACATGAATGTTCATTCAGCATTATTCATAATAACCAAAGGTGGAAACAATTCAAATGTGCTTTGAATGAAGAGTATGGAAATACAAATGCAGTATATCTATACAATGGAATATTATTAAGCAATATAAAGAAATGAAGTACTGATACATGCTGCAACATTAATGAACCTTAGAAAGGTTATGCTAAGTGTAAGAGACCAATCACAAAGAAGTCAATCACAAATATTGTATAATTCCATTTTTATGAAATGTCCAGAACAGGAAAATCTATGGAGACAGATAATAGATTAGTTATTGCCCAGGGATGGGGGTGATATGGGGATTGGGAATGATGACTTGAGGGTGCAGACTACTTTGGAGGATAATTAAATTTTTCCAAAATTAATTGTGGTGGTGGATGTGAATTTCTGTGAATATACTAAAATCATTTGAATCATACAATTTAATAGGTGAATTTTATATGTTAATTATACCTCAATAAAGCTTTCAAAAAAAGGAGAAACTAACCAAAAATAATATGACACCTATGAAATTAGTAACTCAGATTATTACCAATTTCAGGTATAGTAAAATTGAAAGTTACTTTTTAAATTTTGGTAACATTTTTCACTGATTGTTATGAGATATCTGCAAAATTACCTTTATGCAATACGCCTTTCAGCAATAACCATCAGGAAACTTTGAAAAAAAAAGTAGTTTATTACTTAAAAGACATGGAATTTACACAGCACACCTGGGGTCATGGGGGGAGAGAGAGAGAGAGAGAGAGAGAGAGAGAGAGCGAGCACATGGGCCTGGGTTTCTGCCTTTATTGGGGTCTCAGGCAGGAGCCTAGAGTTTCACAGGATCATTTTGGTGATTTAAAACATTAGCACAGAAAATTAAAGAGCTGGAAGACAAAAAAAAAAAATCAAGTAGTCCAAATGATCAGTTATTGAAATCAGCAAAGACCTTTAATACAAAGGAGCCTCAGTGTGGGGAGGCAACCTGACTCTGTATCTTGTCCTGTGGCTGGCAATGTGTTTATTCAAGATAGTCATCTTTCAAGTGAATGCCTTCTTGAAATGGAAGCCTCAGTAATCAAACCTTGTCATGCATTTGCAGTACGAAAAATAAATAAATAAAAACCACTTTCAGGGCTTACACTGCAATCCACTCTAAGATGCAGAGGCATCAGAGTCAATGGTGAGGAAACTAACTGCCTGGGTAGCTGACATGCTAAAAGTCAGGGGTAGGACATGTTGTAACCCAGAAAGTACATATCTGAATAGGCTTATAGTAGAAAATTCCATAATCATACAGGCAATAATCTGAAATCCAGCTTGTAGCCATTGTCCCAAACTTGAAGTGTCTCCCAATGAAACTAAGTCAGTAATCTCAGGAGCCCTAGGAATGTGTTCAAAGAATTGGGTAATATTGTGAAATATATTAACACCTTGGGCCATTTAGTGTAAGTAGGTTTGAACCTCTCTGGAGTTGGTAGATTTTTGCATATCTCACTGAACTAGTTTCTTAGTCCTGAGAATAGGTTAGTTCAGTTAAAGTTTGTGTCTCATTTCAGGAGTCAGTGATGCAGGTAGGCTACTGAAGTTAGACCTATGGTACAATCAGGTATTTAATAAGAAGCATTTCTATGGATATAAAAGAAAAACAATAGCTAATGATTGGAGCAGAATATAAACCAGATTTTTGAGCCCAAGGGGCAGCCAGTCAAGAAGATTTCTAGGTATCAGAGTCAAAGCCTCTTCAGATGAATTGAAGGTAGGCAGTAGCAATCTGATAGATTTTCCTAGTTTGTAGTTTGAATGTCTCTGGTGATCTTTCTGAGTGACCCATACAGCAACAGGCATGAACATTGTCCATACGAGAACTGTTGAAATGATTTCTCTGAAGTTTATATAAAGTTGTCCCTCTTTAGCTTACATTGTTTTAGGAAAAGAGCAGTTTTAGTTCTCAATGATTCCAAGTCAAAAGGGTGGAAGAAAAATTGCAAATGTTAGTTTGGAGAGGTTTAGCCAAAGAGTGGAGGAAACTAGAAGAATTCAGTATCTGGTCCAGTTTTACAGATAGAAAACAAACCTCAAACACAATAGGCAGTATTAAAATCTAATATCCACGAAGGTGTATTACTAAAAAAATATTTTCTCTCTAAAATTATCTTTATTTCTACCAAATATAGTCAAATTGAGACTAATTTGTTTGCAAAATAAGTCATTTCAATAAACTTGGCCCAATTTTTTTTACATAAGTGCAGCAAGAATAATAATTGATCATATAGACTCTTTTAAGTCTGCTTTGCTAGAATTTTTCATAAAGAATCTCAGATTGAACTTTTAAAGGCCTCTTATGGCCAGGAAAGCCAAGCCAAGGACTTACCATCAGACTTTGCCCGTAATACGTATAGATTCGGGTAAATTCCTCTCTTATTGGGGTTCCGAAAATATCCTGAAGTTTCTGGACCTGACAAGAAGGGATATTCTTATTCATCTGGTAGGGCTTCTGGGAACTTTGTAAACAAGGTACCAGGATGTTCTTCCAAGAGGCTTTATTGGCTCCATAAAGTTAACCTTAGTTTCTTAAAGCTATCTGGTTATATCTGAGTCTATGCATGTCTCTCTCAAAGATGACATTCCAGTCAAAGACTTGGTAATATAACTACTCTTTCCAATTGTGTCCTGCTAAAAGAAGAGCAGATGATTATTGAATTTATGCAAATAATTATACTGCCACAAAAATAAAAATATTCATTGGGACTTTCTGAATTCTGGATGGATCAGGTAGGGAGAAAAAGTAAATGTTTCATCTTTGTTCACAAAGGTAAATCTTACCAAATCGTTGATAACTTAAGAGAGAAGAGAAAATGTGGAAAAGTAAAACATTAGAGAACCAGCAATAAAACAAAAAGTTACAAAAATTATTATTCATTCTCATCAGTTTATTCAGTCTCATGTAACTTATCCTGGTTGATCTTGATCTTTTGTTAGTAGTTTTATGAATCCAGCTTTTCCTTAGAGATCTATAAATTCTTATCCAGTTTAGTTTTATGATCTTAAGTTTATCCAAAACCTGTATTTGTCAAAAGTCCTTTCCATAAATTTCCTTGAAGAGGAAGCTTTATTTATTTATTTATTTATTTATATTTTGGCTGTGTTGGTTCTTCGCTGCTGCACATGGGCTTTCTCTAGTTGTGGCGAGCGGGGGCTACTCTTTGTTGCGGTGCACAGCTTTCTCATTGCGGTGGCTTCTCTTGTTGCAGAGCAGGGGCTCTAGGCATGTGGGCTTCAGTAGTTGTGGCATGTGGGCTCAGTAGTTGTGGTTTGCAGGCTCTAGAGCACAGGCTCAGTAGTTGTGGTGCATGGGCTTAGTTGCTCCACGGCATGTGGAATCTTCCTGGACTGGGGCTCAAACCCATGTCCCCTTCATTGGCAGGCAGATTATTAACCACTCTGCCACCAGGGAAACCCTGAGAACATGAGCTTATTTGAATTTAGTAAACCTAGGTAGAATAAAAGTATTATACTTAATGCTGATAACTCTAAAGACATGTCTGTATTAATTAAATCAACAAACTATGTTTATCAAAAATTTTCCTAGATCATGTGAATTTGAGAATATATTTGCATTAGTTTTTATTCTATTTCTAACTTTATTCATGAGCACTCATTGTTAAACCAATTAAATAGAGCTCTTTTACAAATTAATTTTGGCAATTCCTCCAGAGGCAGGGAGAGAAAAAGAGGGAAAAAAAAAACATCCACAGGTAGAGAGAGAAAAAGAGGGAAAAAAATCAGTTAAAAAGTCCTCTTTCCCTCTTTGTTTTTTTTTTCTGCAGTCTCAAGCAAGTTTTAGTTACCTCCTGGGGTGTTTACCTTCCAAAACAAGGTAAGACTTATATCTTCAAAGGACAGAGAAAGAATATGTAAGTTTTCTCTTAGGAGTTTTAGTACCTTTTGGATGGTTTTGGCAATCCCAATATAATGTAATAGGGCTGCCCTGTAAAATAATTCTCTAGACTCAAGGTCAAATGGAGGCTTCTTCAGGGTTTGAAATGAAGAGAAAGTCATTTGGGTCACTATGAACATGGAAATGATAAACCCATTGGGCCATGCCAATTTTGAGCAGCAGGACATGGGCTTCATCCTAATGTTTTCCATTCACTATGAGCTGTAGCAGTGATCACAGTGATGGAAGGATAAGCAGGGCACCAGGCAATAAATATCCAAGGGGCACCTCATAAAGTAGGTTTCTTGGTTCTGTCCCATTCAGAGGGGACCCAAGGGGGCTTAGGACCTGTGATATTTTGGAATCAGCAAGCATGTAGCCCAGATGGATTTTTTTTTAATTTATGGAATTTAGGGACTTTAGAGACACAGTACTGACCAGTTGACACATTTTGGCAGCTGTGAATAACAATTCAGAGAGTATTCCAAACAAAAAACTAAAAAAAAAAACCTGCAACTGCCAATTAGTTCTCCTCTCTCCTTTCTGCTGCATAAAATCTTTAAGAAAGGTTTGAATTTCAATTGAGGTAGAGTTTTGGATCTTAGTTTCTACTTCTTGATTTTCTCTTGTTAACCTAATCTTACGTGTTTTTACCAAAAATTTTGGATGGCATCACTGTGAGCCCTCTTCATAGTTGTCTGCTTTCCTTTCCAGGGTGTCCCAAGAGACCTCTCCAGGATTGAAGTCTGCTTCCATTAACACAACATGCAAAGGATCTTTGGGAAAACTCCTAGGCCTCTGGTGTGTAATACCAAAGTCTTGGCATACTGGTATGAGTGGCATTGAATAACACCCAGGAAGCTCCCAAAGGATTTTGCATTTATCAAGGAGCAAAAGTACCTTACTGTGAAGTGAAGTACCACTGCAGGGTTCTTAGGAGGCTCTGGCACCAGATGTTCAGAACATTTATATTTGCCCATTAATTTTTTAGTAACATCATATCAGGGATTGGACCCACAATATACCCTCAATTTAGGGGATGAAGAGGAACAGTAGTGAGTGAAGTGGTGACAAAGAGGCCATAGGCCTCTGTAGTATTTCCCTCTGATGATGACACTGATTTCCAGGTGCAAGGCTATTTCACTCTTCTGGGTTAAGACAAAGTCCCGGCACGACCCACGCACAGTGTGGTTGCAGGCAAAGTCTCACATCCTCCTCGCTTACATGAATTATTCCTTTTCTTCATGCCTTTAGCTCTGAACTTCTCCTTGGGTAGTGACAATAGCCTTGTAGTCCAGTTCATCCTTTTTAGCTCTCCTTGGCCTGGAAGTGTGGAGGACCCTTACACACATTCATAGTCAATTAAAGTCTTTAAAATTAGTAGTCTAATCATCACGTTAGACCATATGGCCTTGATCACACTGCTCTGGAGGGATTGTTGAATTATTGTGGTAACCATGACATTTTGGGAGGGAGACCCCAGGCACACATGACAGAGGCAATATGAGAAACCCATAGCAGTGCAACATACCCCCAGCATGCAGTGCTCCTTTCCCAGGTGGTGTGTTACCCACCTAAGTTAGGTGGTTAGTAAGCAAGTTGCAGCTAAAGGGTATTCCTTTAGGTTAATTGCCAGGGATAATCATGCAATCTTGCCAGCTATACAAATTGTTTTGTGCCAGTCTCAGTCTATCAATAACCAAAGTTGTGATTGGACCAGTCCCTGTGGTTTTTATTATGATTACAAGACATCCTTCAGTGATAACCAACAGGAAACTTTGAAAAAATAGAGGTTTATTATTTACAAGACCTGAAAATTACACAGTGCAACTGGAGCCACACAGCAAGATTTCAGGGTAGAGAGAGAGAGAAAGAGAACACAGGGGTCTGAGGTTCTGCTTTAATTGGGGTCGAGGGTGGGGGTCTAGGGTTTCAAGGGCTCACTCTTTATTGGGAAATTTAAAACATAATAGCAGGAATTGAAAATGTGGGAAGAGAAAAAAGCAAGTAGCCCAAATGGTCAGTTATTGAAATCCACCAAGATCTCTAAAACAAAGAAATCTCCATTTGGGGAGGTGGCCTGTCCATTTATCTAGTCCTGTGGCTGACAGTGTTGTTTATTGGAAACAGCCATCTTTGAGGTGAATACCTCCTTGAAATGGATGCCAGCAATTAAAGTTTGTCAGGCACTTGCAGTACAAAAAAGAAAAAAAAAAGCAACAACTATCAGGGCTTATACCACAATATGGAAAATCACAGGCCCTAAAATAGCTAAAGCAATCTTGAACAAGAAAAAAATGGGAGGACTCATCCTACCTAATATTAGGGCATGTAGTATAGCTACAGTAATCAGCAGAGGGTGGTGTTGGTAGAGGCACAGACACATGGGTCAATGGAACAGAATAGAGAACTCATAAATGGGTCCACACAACTATGCCCAACTGAATTTTGACAAAGGTGCAAAAGCAATTCAATGGGAGATTGCAAATGCATTTTCAACAAATGCTACTGGAGCAATTAGATATCTGGACCTAAATTTGAACCTGGACCTAAATTTGAATCTGGACCTAAATTTAACACCTTATACAGAAATTAATTTAAAATGGATCATGTTCTTAAAAGTAAAACTTAAAACTATAACAATTTTTTAAATACATAGAAAATTTTTAGAAAAAATTCTGGACCAGCACTTGCTGAACATTCATTAGAATCATCAGTAAAAGCACAGCAATAAAAGAAAACAATTGATAACTTGAGGTTCCTCACAAGCAATATGTTTGTTCTGCAAAAGACACTGTAAAGAGGATGAAACAATAACCTACAGAGTGGAAGAAAGTATTTGCAAACTGCATAACTGACCAAAGACTTGAATCAGGAATACATTTTTTAAACTCTCAAAATTAACAGTTAAGCAAAAGGAAACAATACAATTTAGAAACAGCAAAAGATATGGAAAGCCATTTCAAAGAAGAGGATATACAGATGGCAAATAAGCACATGAAAAGATGTTCACATCACTAGCAATTAGGGAAATGCAAATAAGAGCACAATGAGATATTACTATACAATTATTACAACAGTTAAAATAAAACATGCATGGTGACAATATCAAATGCTAATGAAGATGCAGAGATTCTCTCTCTCATATATCACTGGTGGGGATGTTAATAGTACAGTTTTAATAGTTTAGCAGTTTCTTTTAAAACTGAACATACACTTAAGATATGACCCAGCAATCACTTTCCTGTGCATTTATCCCAGAGAAATGAAAACTTATATCCACGCAAAAGTCTGTATACAATTTTCACTGAAGCTTAATTGCTATTGGCCAAAACTGGAAAAAAAATGAAAGTGTCAAACAATAGAATGGTATATTCATGCCACAGAATACTACTTAGCAGTAAATAGAAATAAAGTATTGACACATGCAACAACTTTGCTGGATCCAAGGGGCTATTACTCAGAGTGAAAAAAAATCTGAAAAGGTCAGATGTTCTGTGAGTTCGTTTATATAAAATTCTCAAAATGACAAAATTATGGAGATGGAGAACAGATTAGTGATTGCAAGGCTTAAGTAGAAAGAGTTTAGGAAAGGGGAGTGGGTATGAGGTATGACTATAAAGGGATAAACTGAGGGAGATATTTGTGATGATGGGATAGTTTTGTGTCTTAACCTTAGTGGTGGCTACTTGAATCTACATAAATGACAAGATGGAATATAGCTATACATACACACTTTACCAATGTCCAATTCCTTGTTTTGATATTGTACAACTGTAACATAAGAGGAACCCATTGATGGAAAATGGATGAAAGGTACAGAGGATCAATCGCTTGCCTCTTTGCAACCTCCAGATATTCTGTAATTATTTCAAAATGAAAAGATTTTTTTTAAAAGGTAATACATCACAACAGAGTAAGCTTTTGTCCAGGCCTTTAAGGGTGGTTGAAAATTTTAAAACTCATCAGTGTAATTCACACCATTAACAGAAAAATGGAGGAAAGGATCTGAGTATCTCCTGATGTAAAAATAGCAACTGATAAAATCAATCATTTTTGACAAAGCAAAAAGCTTAGCAAATGTAGCATAAGAGAAATACCTCAACTTGATAAAAGATATCTATATAAAACCTAAATCTAATTTCATATTGAATCATCGCACTTGAGATTTGAAATGAGAAATGGATGCACACACTATCCCCATCTCTATTCAGGGCTGTACTGGAAGTCCTAAATTATGCATCATGACATGGAAAAGAAACAATGCAGTAAGTAATGAAAGGAAGAAGGAAAATCTTCATGTTTGTAAATGCATAGAAGCTCTGAAAGAATCCACACACACAAAATTAGAATTGGTTAGAGAATATAATGTATTTTGTATACAAAGTAAATACACAAAAATAAAATTTGTTTCTATAAACTAACAACAACAAAAAAACTTAAAATGAAGACTTAAAATTAATAGTAATCATTTCATCAAAAACATCAAATACCCATAGGAGCATCTCTAACTTCTAGGGTGAAAACAAAACAAAAACAATAAACCCACTGTAAAACACTTTATCATATGTGAATTGTATCTCAATAAAGCTGATAGAAAATAAATCAATAGACCAAGATTAAGGACCTAGTTTTATGCCACAGTATACACTCTTAGCACTAAGTACAGAGGGGAATTTCGTTTCCTTGCAACTCATTTACCAGAGAAGAGATTTTTGCCACGTTTATTTATAAGCTCTCTCAGTCCATTTACTCATTTCACCCTCAGGGAGGTGTCGTGATGCTTTCACTAGTAATTTTGAGAACAATAATTGAGCGTGTTAGTTTCGGTCTGATTTAGGAGTGAGCCTGCTTATGGGCAGCGCTAGCTTTTCTCTGGTATTCCACGCCAGCATACATGAAAACAAGCACTTGAGTGGGTATGTCTTTTAATATGGTGTTCAGTATCAGTGGTTGCACTTCCTCATAGTATTATACCCCATAGGTATAATACATGTTTGCCAACCTAACCTCTACCAGTTATAAATGCGAAAATTTGTCCCAGACTGCTAATCTCTTTTTTAATTAGCCTTTTCTTTTCAGATTGGAACAGGAAATAGGACTCTTACTAATTGGGTTTTCAGAGAATTCAATGTATACTGCCATTAATGTAACAGAACATTAATAAATCATTTGTATTATGGAGAATCAGTAATTTTATTATGTCCTACCCTTTTAATGAGAGCACAAAATAGATGCTTGATATTTGATAGCATTGTTGAAATACCTGAAGCAAAATTAACTACTTATTTATATATAAAACTTTGGAAAATATTTTACCTCCTTTCAAATCCTATGACTCCAAACTCATTATTTACAGGATTAAAACTTAAAACTGACTGGCATTTCAAATACCATTTTCTAATATTTTATGGAAACTGATAACTTTCAAAAATGATTAAATAGATCTGGGCTGAAGGAAGGAAATTGAGCACAAAGGTTAGGAAATGATTCAAGTAGTTAAAAATACAAAAATCTCATAGCGAGAGTGTTTCTTAAAGCACAGATTTAAACAAAGCTGGAAATCATAAATGTATGATGTCAAAGAATATATTACAAATGATTTCCTTACTTTAGACATTTTAGTTATAATCTTTATTATGCACTGATTTAAGTGAAAGGCACATGTTCAAGTTTTACCATTATATAGTTAGTTCTGCAATGGACTTATTCAAAAGTATTTAATTCTTATATTGCTTCTTTACAATAAGATCCCTAATTGATTAAAAATTGATAAGGATAATTTGTTATCTCACCAATAAGTTAGTTCATTCCCCATGTGTTACACAGCTACCATGTTACAGGACATAAGAAATATAAACATTTATAAGACATGAGTCTTACCCTCAGGAGAATAACAGCCAGGTAGTCCTTTGATATCAACATGAGAAGAGGTCAAGTAAAGCAAAATATCTTAGCTCAACAAGTTTCTTCAGTGAAGAGTATGAGATCAACAGGGTAGAGAAGGAGAAATGGGATAACTTTAGGTCAAATACTGAAGAAGAGCATGAGTTTGAAGCATATGAATAAGTATCAATGGCAGCCAACATACAACATTTAGGCACTGGACTCTGCAGAAGACAGGGATGTGTAGGATAGGATATCAAAAGTTGAATGAAAGGCACATAAAGGAAGCTGTGAGGGAACACAAAAGAATATTCACTGACTTTATAATTTTGCTTATGTATCTTAGTTTAAGTTCCCCAAGACAGAGACCCTACAACAAGTTTTCCCAACTGGGTGTACATCATTAACTCTAGTCATGGAAGCACCATGAGATACTCCAGTGAACCCACCAAATTTCATATGCATTAATCTCTGCCTACATTATATAGCAGCAATCCTATCTACTCATAATAACCAAAGTATATTAATTCTGATTGAATGAGAAATTATTTCTTTGCCTGCTTGTCCACTGAATTGAGACCCTCTAAGGGACAAATTGACAATCATAACTTTAAGTTCCATGGAAGAGTTACTGAGTCCCATGGAGGAAGTATTGCTTGCTTTGGAGTCAAGACCTTCAAGTTAGCAGAGCCATAGAATTGCAGGAAATGGAAACATGTTCTGGAAGTGAGTGAGCAGATGTGATGGTAAGCAGGACCAATCCGTCATCCTTCCTTTGGTTCCAAAACCAAAGTTTATTTGCACTTGGCCACAGGACCATATGTCAGTAATTGGTTCAATGCACACACTGTATTCTGTAAAATATCACCTCAACCCTAACAGGATGTCATCCACAAGCTGTTGCATTCACTGAGCCTTTAGTAAATTATTCAAAAGGTCTATGTGGCCAACTGATTTCAGGTGACACAGCAAATGGTAGAAATGATAAATTATTCTTCAAAACAAAATGAATCCCTGGGTCTGAAGCACTCATGTAGGATTCCATGTAGATGTATCAGACAGTTACTCCAAAGTAAGGACAGCAGAACTCCAAAGGCACTGTAGGCAAGGAAGGCAAATCTATTTTAGAGTAGATGTCAATTTTTGCAAGGGTGAATTATTGTCCCCTTCAGTGTGGAAAGAGTCTGGTATAATCACCTTGAAACCAAATGGCTGGCTGGTCTTCTTGTTGAATGGTATCAGATCAAGTGTTTAACATTGGTTTCTACTAGTGAAAGGTCAGGCATTCATCAGTATAAATGGTTATATGAGTGGGATCTCAGGCTATTACAACCATATATAGTGTCCATTCCTGCCACCATGCTTACTCCTTTATAGGCCCATTGTGCAAGCACATGGGTAGCCAAGGATAGAGGCTGGTTGACATTCACTGGATGCTCAGTATCTCTGGATGCTGAGTGTCTCTTCTTGGTGGATAGTCTCTGGTGGGCACTGTTGAAAGACAGAAAATTATAGTAACTCTATCTAATCTCCTAGGTTCATCCATATGCCTATCGCAGTCTGCACTGTCTCCAAAATATTCCAGTATTGTTCCTGACAAGACCTTACCAATAAGGGAAGCTATTTGACATATGTATTCTTACTTCAGGCCACTTTTTCATTGATAACAGAATAACAACCAGCTATACTGCATACAATTCAGCATACCAGGAGGATGTCCTGTCACCAGGTACGCACCTTCAAAAAACGGTTTGTTACCAAACCCTTGTCAAAACTAGATGCCTAACCCACATAGACCTTGTGATTCTCCAACCTGATACTCCCTTTTTGTAGTGAATCAACTCAGATTCAATGTCTATCAATATGAGAAAGACTCAACAAGTCTCACTTTTCAGTGTAGTTCCTTAAAGAACCCAGCCAGCCTGGGCACAGTGGTATTTCAGCTTTTACTTGAAAAATGATAGCTATCCTTTTGTGGGAAACTTTATCCAGCAATCCACTATCTGAATCATAGCACTGGCTGAATGGGGCTCCTGATTCACAGAGGTTTCCTAAATGCCTAGGCCTCTTTAACTGCTGGTGATGTTAAGCTGAATCTCAATTGTATCCAACAAGCTGCTGCATCACTTCAGCCTAAGCACTAGCGCTGCAGAACCAAAAGCAGATGTGATTTCTTACTAGCTCAGTGACCAGAAGAACTCCAGAATGTCTTCTTAGCTCGAGCTAATATTCCCCTTGAAAAACCTTGTAACGTTTTACCCTTCCCCTTCTTTCTACTTATTAGGTTGTTGTCAATTGCTTAGTTGTTTAGTGTCACTTGGAAAACTACAAGTTGGCAGGTTATCACTCCCAGCCCCTTTGGATCCACGAAATGTGAACGGGTTACAACTATTAATAAAACTGTATGGGTTTCTCATGTAGAAGTTCACTGCAAGGCCCAGTTCTCTAATGAGACTAAATAGAATCAAGATGCTGATTGAGCCTGCACCAACTAGACTGCCACCATTGTTGTGTGGACCCAACATCATATTGTACTTTGCAACACATCAACCATCATAGAACAAGCACAATGTAAAGCATGCTATATTTCAGATGTAGTAGTTACCATTTAATGGCAGGCTTATGACTCCTGCCAAAAGATGATGTGGTTTTCTCATGGTTAGGGAGGCCATAATGCATAGACCATTGCCTCTGCCCACTCTGACATATTAATTACATCAGACCTTAGCCTCCCTCTTGTGGTAATGAGGGAGAGTGTTCCACAGCTTTGGGTACATTTTAAAGATTATGACATTACTGTTTCAATCTTATTAGCCAAGCCCAGTCACACAATTGTGATTCTTGAAACTTACTGTATAAGATGTTTCACTTTTCAGGACATTTTCAGTCTGACAATGATATACCTTTTTTATCACAAAAGCTAGTCAATAATGGGCTGATTGTCAAGATATTCAATGAAACTTTCATGTCCCCTACCATCTACAAGCATGTGGGATTGATGAATGTGGGTACAACTTTCTCAAAATCAACTCAAAAAGATTTCTGACTTTACGTATTTTCCCTCCTTCTGTGCTACATACTTTAGTAAGGCAATTTGTTAGTTGAATGTTCTGTCTTAAGAAAGCAATCATCCCCAAGTGGTTCTGGGTAATGATCCACTTAACAGAAGCAGCATGTGTGCTTGTAAACCTATTTTGAATCATTCCTTGGCACAGTACTTCTTTCTTCCCCATACCAACAACCCCATGCTTGTATGGTTGATATAGCCTCCAAGTGTCAGCATGACCAAAAGAGGCCCAGCAGATTCAAACTTAATTCTTGTTCAACCACCTGGATTTTTTTGATAAATTAACATGGTCCTACAGCATGATGATAAAGACTACTTGTTGAGTGCACTGATCTCTGAGTCACCTACAGTGGTCTATGTGAGCCAAATAAGGGGCTCTAAGGATCTCTGTAATTTTTATAAAACTACCCTTGTCCCTATTGCACCTGACACTTTCACTTGAAAAGTCTAGGTGTAAATAGGAAATGATTGAAAGAAAAAAACAGTGTAGTTACAGCTACTAATTTGTGGCACACTAAGTTTGTGTTGGTGAAACGAGACAACCACCTTCACACCTGGAGAAGGAATCACTTTAACCCCCGGAGTGAAAAAAGAGTGAGGAATATTAATGATCTTTATCTTTCAGAATTCCCATGGGATAGGGAAAAAACGCCCTTGTATGTCCCTTCTAAACTGCTGCAAACACCTTATATTTGAATGTTATGAATCCCAGCCACACTTGGGACAGTATATCCTTTAACCTTACCCTAAAATCTATTGGAAACAGCAGAGGATGGCTCCACCTTCTTCATTTCCCAAGCAAAACATCTTTCAGCACCTGCAGATGTATTTCCTTTTCTATCATTATTTCCTTAGCTGTCACTGGTTGCATGCGGTAGGTGAATGCCACCTGAGTGGTGGCATGGACAAACAAGACAGTTTTAACTGATTCCATGATTAGTTCTTACTGAAAACAAGGACTAGAATCAATTTTTCAAACTTAACTGGGAACCTCAAGGCCTACTGCTAGTTAGGAGGCCACCTTATAGATATTATTAACCTGGGTAGTAGACTGATATAATTTCCACTTGGGAGCCTCAACAACTGTAAACAATGCTTTCTGTACAGGGTCCATGTGCACCCCTGTAACTGTATTAGTTTCGTGGAAACCAAGTATTAGATTGTTTCAGTTTGTTCCTTAAAAGTATTCATAAGAAACCTTCAGGTATTTAATGACACACCACCAATAGATCATTTATGTCTCATATGACTGCAGAGCTCTTTCAAAATGAGTATCACTTTAGTTAGACAAGGGAGAATCTCAGAGGGCTAACAGACTCATTAATCAGTGTGCCCTGAGGCAGTTATCCCTACAATGAGAGTCATCCAATTTAAAAAAATGGTACATAATTTGTACCTGACTTTAGCTGAAGGGATCAATAATACCATCTGAGCTCTGAAAAGCATTCAGGTCAGCCTTAACTTACTGGCCAGAGTCATTATGGATGACAGAACTGTCATAGACTACATATTTGCAGACCCAGGTGGTATCTGTGCCATTTCTAATGCAGCCTGCCCTCCCTGAATTAATTCCTCTAATCAGCTGTTATGACCAATAAGGAAACTTAAGGAGAAAGCCACCTCACCTTGTAAGGTAGATCCAGTTGTTTAACAATATTTGTTCAGTTGATGGAGTCCAGGATGTTGACAGGCATGTTTGAAGTCAATACTATAGTTTGACCTCATTCTGCTTCTTAGAGCCCTGTAGATAGTTGCCTTAATTAAATGCAGTATGAGCCAAGTTGATTAGATATGATTCCAGTCTCTTAGATATATTTTGTTGTGGCTAATAAAGGGATATACACATGGGAAAATCCTTCGGAAGTCAACATAGTGTACGAATGAGTGGTGGATATTGTTGGGAGACAATGCTCCATAGGTCTCTCACGTTTCTTTATATTTTGCAAGCAGGATTGACTAGCTTTATTCCAGACTATCTTCCAAGATGTTTGCATAGTGAAGAGCCTTGGAAAATAGTGATAGTGTTTCCATATGGAACCTAGGGCACCTTTTTCATAAGCATAATTAAAATGTCTCTCTCCAGCCAAGATCAGGTAGGCTTACTGGCCATTATAAAGGTTTAAGTTCCCTATGCTTGAGGTATCTCTCTAGTAATAAAACACACTTCATGTGCCAGCATTGCTTGGCCGTCTTCTCAGTGCTCTGTGGGAACTGGGGTTCAGGAAACTGGCACAATTGCTAATATTACTGTTACCGTGAACAGTAAACTATTCTTTGTCTCTGATTTAAGAATGTCACGTCTTCTGTCAGCATCAATGAAACTGTGGCAGGTTAACTTGTTGTCCTACAAATAGGGTAAAATCTCAGATTCTTCATAATTTTAAACACTACAACACTCATATCTTCAGAAATTCTTTTTGGAATCAAGAAATGTATATGGGGCTTCCCTGGTGGCGCAGTGGTTGAGAGTCTGCCTGCCAATGCAGGGGACACGGGTTCGTGTCCCAGTCCAGGAAGATCCCACATGCCATGGAGCAGCTAGGCCCATGAGCCATGGTCGCTGAGCCTGCATGTCCGGAGCCTGTGCTTCACAACGGGAGAGGCCACAACAGTGAGATGTCCGTGTACCACAAAAAAAAAAAAAAAAAAAAGAGATGTATATGAAGAAAATTAAATTATATTTTGAATAATAATTATAACAGTGGGGGAAAAGACCATCACTTGGCTTTGTACATATGCAAAACCTTATTAAATCAAGGATCCAGGAAAGTCAAACTGAAATATCCACTTTGTTAAGATCATTCCAAATTCCACTTGCTGTGTAGTATCTTCTTTGATCTTTCCTAGTGAGTCACCTTGGAAGAGTAAAGAAACCTACAAGAATAAACAAATGTTTAAGCAATTTTGTCAGAGAGTAGATATTCATGGAGATGCAACAACAAAGAAAAACAGAAGGATAAAATTTTTAACCAACAAAGTGGTGAAGTAAGAATGATTATTTTTCTTTCATCATCATTGATTTAACATTTTTCACTGAAGTCAGAAAATATTAATTTCCTCAGTTTCATTTTGAAATATTTTGGAGTACATTCATTTTTATTTAGGGAAGAAGGATCTTGCTTATTTCCTATTTACAAAGACACTTCACAATATGAAGGAATACATTTACACTATATGGGAGTAATAGCCCCAATGAACCAAAAAAATCATTTTTATTCTTCTAGTTTAATTTAGGTATAGAAGACATAAAACTCAATGATCCATTGTACTATTTTTTTGATATGTGAACATAATGACCTACATTACAAAACAGATGTCCATTTCAATTTTGTCTGTACTTGTAAGTACACTCAATATAAAATGCCAGTTTTAATAGGAAATAAGAGCTAAATTATTTTTATATAAAAGATGTTTTATCTATGTTTTTAATGATGTAGGTCTTTACTCATGCTCAAGACGTAGTGAATATTTAAGAATATTTTTTTAATCTCAAGCCAGATCTTATTCACTTTTAGTATGTGGACACATCTTCTTTAGATAGAAATATATCTAGTACTTTTACCACTAGCAGTAAATGCATTGTGTGGCATTGGATCAGTCAGACAAAAACACAAATGTATCATGGAATCGGTGTAATTCTTAACAGAAAACAGATGGAACACTAAATCAGTGTAATCAAAGAGAGTTTAAGAAAGAGACCATTTACAAATATGTAAAAACAATACTGTATGATAAAGCTAACAGAAGCAGGGAAACATTACCATGCCTAGTCCTGAAGGGTTAAAGGTAAAAAGCAGTTACCAGCACTTGGTGAGAACTCAAACTTAGGTTGTAGGATGTGGCCACCTAACAGGCCACCTAACAGGTAACCTAACAGGTGAGAACTCAAACTCAGGTTGTAAGATGTGGCCACCTAAAGGAGCTGTAGCCTTTCTTAGTGGTACAGAGCTCCTGCCAATCAATAGTGTGATAGGGAAGGAGCAAAAGCAATTGTTACCCTGACATTGTCCTTTACCCATTTTCTGAGAAGCTGACAATATCTCCTATTGATATCCCAATATCTTCTGACCCAACCTGAAGCCATAAAACAGGGGAGGCTGGCTGATCAATTTCACAGAGCTCAACTACCTGGAGCACAGAACAGGGAAAGTTGCATTGAGATTGGATCTGGTGGAGCAGAGAATGTCCAGGGCAAACATAAATGGAGGGGAAAACCTCAATAAAATAGTCATTTAAAACTAAAGACTTCAGGGATGCAATAATCCTACAAAGAAGAAATAGAAAAAGAGAATTCTTCTGTCTGAAGGCATCAGAAAGTTGTTAAAGCAACAAGAACACGAAAGGATAATCCAGGGAAGCAAGGACTGACGAGCTTTTTCTTAATGGACTAGATGCAAATACTGTAATCTTTCAGAATATAGCCTCTGTTGCAACTATTTATCTATGCCATTGTAGCAAAAGTAACCACAGATACTTGTTGAGTGAGCATGGCTGTTTCAATAAAACTTTACTTACAAGAACAAAGAGAAGCCCCCCCCCCAACTGTAGCCCATAGATTTAAATATCTAACTTCCTCTGTTTCTAACCACTAGACCCATACTTAAAGGGATCAAGTTATTTGGTAGTCTCAGGCTCAGGGATTTATACAGGGTATGCACATCATGGATGGGGATTATTTTTTCCACTAGTTCTAATATATGTATAATTTTAATGCCAACAATTTAAAAAAGGAGAAAGAAAGCAATAAGAATATTTTGAAATTTCCAAAACTGACAATATACATCAATTCATATACTCAAGAAGCCCAAACACAATATACACAAAGAATACCTAGAGATGTAATCATAAGACTTCTGAAAGTGTTTTAGAAAAATCAAATCTTAAAAGAAGCAAAAAAAGAAAAAAAAATGTTACCTTAAAAGTAACAAAAGTAAGAATAATGGCTGACTTTACAACATAAATGTTGAAGGTTAAAATACAGTGGAATGGTATCATTAAAGGGCTGAAGGAAAATAACTGCCAAGCTGGAACTCTATAATCAGCAGAATTACTCTTTAAAAATAAAGGTGAAGATATTTTCAGATAGACAAAAAGTGACAATCTGTCACTGGAATATGTGCACTACATATCATACTAAAGGATGTTTTTCTAGCAAGAAAACATTTCCAAGAGAAACATGGATTTGCAGGAAACAAGGAAAGAAATAAAGTACAAATATGTGGGTAAATATTAATGAACAATAATAGGATATTGGTACAAAACAGTAACAGTAATGTCTTGTGATATTTAAAATATAGAGAGAATTAAAATGTATGGCAGTGATAATTCAAATGTTGCAAGGGGCAGTGAGTGTTGTTAACAAATGTTAAGAATATAATATTATTGAGTATGTGGTAAAAGCAATGATTTGTATTAAATTGTATTGAACCAAGTGTGCATATTGTTATTTCAAGGGTAACCACTAAAAGTGTAGTAAAAGAATAAATAATGAGCAAGGTAATGGAGGAAAAGCTAAGTAATTAATATAAAAGAAGGCAGTAAATGAGAAAAATATAAAATAGTTTGGCTACATGGAGAATTATAGTAAGGGAATATATTAAACTTAGTGACTACATTAATGTAATTATATGTAATATAGATGGGTTGCATATTCCAGTAAAAGACTTATATTGGCAAATTGGATTAAAATACAGTTGACCCTTGAACAAAACTGGTTTGAACTGCAGGGGTCCACTTATATGCAGTTTTTTTCAATTAATATGTATAGTACTACACAATTTCTGATTGGTTGAATCCATGGATTCAGAGCTGTGGATACAAAGGGCTGACTATGGTACTTGATACCATGGATTTTATTTTTTATACTTTTTATTTTATATTGGAGTATAGGTGATTAACAATGTTGTGATAGTTTCAGGTGTACAGAGAAGTGATTCAGTTCTACATATACATGTATCTAGAATCCACAGCAGCAGGTCCTGGAACCAATCCCCCATAGACACAAAGGGACAACTGTAATAATTACATGCTGTTTACAAGAGAGCCATCTTAAAGAACACACAGAGGTTAGAGGTAAAATAATCAATAAATATATACTTTGCAAAAACTAACCAAAAGAAAGTTTGTGTATGTTAAGACTTTGTTAAATTAACTTTTGCTAATAGAGCAAAGAGTAATGGATGGAGAGCCACAGTTCAATAACAGACAACAGGAGAAATTGAAATAAAGAAGTTTATTCTTTAAACCTCCTCCAGGTCCTAGAGGTAATACACAGCACACCTGGAGGGGCCACATGAGGTCAGGGCAAAGTACAGGCAGAGAGAAAAGAAGGACCTGGGGCACATGCCTTCATTAGGGTCAGTGGGTGGAGTGCTTTGGGATGCCCAGGCTAGATCTGGATTGGTCAATTCAAACCAAAAGAGTAGGGTTTTGGTAAGGGCCACAAAGTTCTTATCTAAGGGGTGCCTAAGAAGTACAGGCACTGGGATAAGAGGGAAACTGTTGATCCCAAGGGCTGTTGGGAAAGTCGTATCAGGAACTTATATTTGCTTGTGCCTCTGTGGGCTGCTATCTAGGACATGTGCTTGCATGAGGGGGCTAGTGTCACTTTAAGGTCACTGTAGGCTGCTTGGCCAAACAAAATGTATGCCAGGCAGCAGAACCATGGATTAGTTTAGCTAAACTTGCAACAGTGTAGCTATACTATATCAGAAAAATACATATTAAGACTGGAAGGTACAATCCTCTAGGTAGATATCACAGTTCTAAACCTGTATGCATGCAATAGCATAGCTTTAAGATATAAGGCAAGTTGGAAAAAATAAAAAATAGAAGTGGATGAGTACACAATGTGAATGAGAAGCATTAACAGTCCTCTCTTAATAGCTGAGAGAATAAGTAGACAGAAAAGCAGTAAAGATGTAAAACATTGTAAAATTTAATATTAAAACCTCAAACAAATTGGCATATATAAAACAATGCATTCAACAATAAGAAAATACACATTCTTTTCTAGTTCACATGGAACATTTTCCAAAATTAAGCATTTTCCAAAGCGTGCTTCAGAAATTTAAAAGACTTAAAATCATTCAGGGGTAAACTTTCATCCAGTGGAAGTAAACTAGAAATTGTTACAAAAAGATAAATAGAGAATCCTTGAACCCTTAGAAAATAATACAACTGTAAACAGGTTAAGGAATAAATAGCAATTACAAAAATTTTAAATGAATGCTAATGAATATATGACATTTCAAAGAGCTAAAGAAATGCTTAGAAAAAAAATGTATAGTCTTAAATGGAGATATCAAAATATTAGAATACCTGAAAATCCATTATATAAACTTCTACCTAAAAGAGCTAGAAAAGAACAGAAAATGGAGCTGATGAAAAGTAGAAGGAAATAATAAAATAACACATATCAGTGATAAAAATCAAATAACCAAAAGTAAAAATCAAAAAAGCCAAAGCAAATTATATCAAAGGTTAATAAAATTAATAAACTCCTAGCAAACTGACAAAGGAGGAAAAAGAGACAAGAAAAATTACCTGTATCAGGAATTAATGAAAAAGGTGGCACTAGTAATAATTCTGTAGGTATTAAAGACATAATAAAGATGATATTATGAATACAATAGGCAAATACATTTGAAAAATAATGGACAGATTCATTAAAAATAAACTTCCAAAATCAAACAAAAAAGAAATAGAAAATCTGATTAATTCCATATCCATTAAAAATAAAATATATTATTAAAAAGCTTCTGTAAACAAAGAAATAAGCAAATCAGTCAAAGATTTCAAGCATAGATGGTTCACCATTAACTTCTTCCAAACATTTAAGAAAAAAATAACCATAGAAGTAAAAATAGCAAATAAAATAATAACAATCATAAAACAATGTATAAAAAGGACAGTAAATCACAAAAAAAGTGGAGTTTCTTCCAAAATACAAGGATTTCTTAACACTTAAATATTATTCCACATAATGCACCTTCTTAACAGGAAGTAAAGATTAAAAGCATATAATCAATTCAATAGGTGCAGAAAATAAAACTGCAACTATTTCACAGGTTGGAAATTTGAAAGAATTCACATGACTTCCCAGGAGACACATAAGACTTTACTAAAAACAAAGGATATGACATAGAAGGGGATAGAAAGCACAAGGAACATCAGGGCTCCAAGAGACTTCCAGTAGCAGCTCATCATGGTCTTTTCTTAGTCACATAGGATGTTTCATCCCCAGATTTTAAACCATCAAGTCAGACACAAGGAATCTTCATTTCAAAATAACTTGAACAAATGTTTCAAACAGCATCTTTTATACCTCACTGGTCAGAGGGCTAAGAAAGTGTATATAACTAGTTAAACTAGGTTTAAAACATAAACCTGGACTTTCTTAAACAATGCAAACAAGCTGTTCCTTGTTGTCACCAGGGAAATTTCAAACTTTAGATAGCACACTGAAAATTTATAGCTAGTCCATAGGAGACTTATCTTGGCCAAGAGACAAAACCAGGCTTCCAGTGATCAATACTTCTATTCAACATTGTACTAGAAGCCCTAGTAATGAAATAAGGGTGAAAATAAGATATAAGAGAGGGGAATTAGAATAGAAAATATAAAAATATCATTTGTAGAAGAAATCACAGTTTATACAAAAAACAAAGTTTTCTACAAAAAATAATTTGGATGAATAAGTGAATTTAGCAAGGTCACTGGATATAAGATGAATCTTAAAAATGAATTATATTACTAAACACCATCAAAAAATAAAATTAAAATCTTTGATTTATAAGAGCAAAAACTCATCAAATATCTATAAATAAAGCCACAAAACATGTGCAAGTCTACTATTCCAAACACCACAAAATACTGAGGGAATTTAAAATAAATAAATGGAAAGACATATCATGTTCTTGGATGTAAGAAAAATAATTTAGTATATCAGCTCTCCAAAAATTGATCTGTAAATTGAATAAAATTTCAGCTAAATTCCCACAAGATTATTTATGAAAACTGAAGAGATGGTTCTAAAATTCAAATGAAAATGCTAAAGGCCAAGATTAGGCAATGCAATCTTGAAGAATAACAAATAAGGTGACTTACACTAAAAAATTTCAAAATTTCTTATAAAGCTGTAGGAAACTATGTTTTTTCTTAAAATAGACTTTACTTTTTGGAAGTCCTAGGTTTATGGCAAAATTAAGCAGAATGTTTACAGAGTACCTACAGACTCCTTGACACCTGCCCTCCCCACACACAGATGCAGTCTTCCTCACCATCAACATCCTGCGCCACAGTAGTGCATTTGTTACAATCAATACACCTACACTGACATGTCATTATCATCCAAAGCCCACAGTTTACATATGCGTTCAGCCTTGGTGTTGTACACTCTATGGGTTTTGACAGCTGTATAACAACATGCATCCACCATTACAGTTTCATACAGAATACTTTCACTACACTAAAAATCCTCTGTGCTCCACTTATTCATCCCATCCTCCCCCAAATCCCTGGCAATCACTCATATTTTTATTGTCTGCATACTTGTATCTTTTACAGAATGTCATAGTTGGAATCATACAACATATAGCCTTTTCAGATTGGCTGCTTTCACTTAGTAATATGCATTTAAGTTTCCTCCATGTCTTTTCATGCTTGATAGATCATTTATTTTTAGTGCTGAATAATATTCTGTTGTCTGGATGTACCACAGTTTATTTATCCATTTATTTATCCAGGACATCTTAGTTGCTTCTAGACTTTGACTCTTATAAACAAAACTGCTATAAACATACATTTGCAGGTTTTTGTTTGGTTGTAAGTTTTCAACTCACTTGGTTTAATACCAAGGATTGTGATTGTTGAACCATATGGTAAGAGTATTTTAGTTTTGTAAGAAACTGCCAAACTGTCTTCCAAAGTGCCTTTACCATTTTGTATCCCCACCAGCAACAAATGAGAGTTCCTGGGCTCTGCATCCTTGCCAGCATTTGGCAGTGTCAGTGTTTGGGTTTTACACTATTTTAATAGGTATTTAGTGGTATCTCAACGTTGTTTTAATTTGCAATTCCCTAATGACATATGATGTTCCGCATCTTTTCATATGCTAATTTTCATCTTTATATCTCCTTTGGTGAGGTGTCTGTTCAGATACTTTGCCCCCTTTTTAGTCAGGTTGTACACTTTTTATTGTGAATTCTAAGTGTTATTGTCATATTTTGAATGACAGTTCATTATCAGATATATCTTTTGTAAATATAGTCTCCAAGTCTTTGGCTTGTCTTCTGATTCCCTTGACAATATCTTTCACAGAACAGAAGATTTCATGTTAATGCAGTCCAACTTTTCAATTTTTTATTTCATGAATTCTATCTTTGGTGTTGTGTCTAAAAGTCATTGCCAAACGCAAATGATTTTCAAGCAGATCTAGCTACTGATGCCAGGTGAGAATTCCCACCTCATAGAGGATGGCAAACCGCATAAAAATGCCTACCACTTTCAGAAGGAGCCCACTGACCTCAGCCCACTGCATCATGTATGAATTTGGATTTGCTAAAGTGGACTCAATACACTATGTTCTGGTTGGAACAACACTTTAATCACAGAAAGGAGAAAAGGCTCAGTAAGATAAGTGTTTGTCATGTGCACTGGTCTCCCATGATCAGTGGGTCCCTCCTGGTAGCTGATGCAGGGCTATGGACTGATGCACCCCACATGTGATGTAGGCAAAGACCCCATTTCTTCCCCATGGCGGGGGAGATGTAGTAATGGGGCTGGCCAGGCACCATATAATGCACACATATAAGCAGTACAAAGAAGTTCACTGCGTACCTAGAATAGGGAATGATTTCTCCTAATAAGAAAGAAGCATCCAACCTCTCTCTATATAAGGGAATGCTCCAGCCCTAGGGCACTAAATGCACAATCCTGTGGAGGGGTGTGAAAGGTCTTGCCAAGACTGTTTCTAGTCTTCTAAGAGTTTTACAGTTTTTTGTTTTACATTTAAGTCTATGATCCATTTTGAGTTATTTTTTGTGAAGGGTGTAAGGACTATGTCTAGATTCATTATTTTGCATGTGAATATCAAGTTGTTCCAGTACCATTTGTTGAAAAGACTATCTTTCCTATATTTTATTGCTTTTGATCCTTTGTCAAAAATCAGTTGACTATGTTTACATGGACCTATTTTGGAGCTCTCTATTTTGGAGCTCTCTATTTTGTTCCATTGGCCTATACCTTTGCCAGTACCACACTGTCTTGATTACTATAGTTTTGTATTAAGTCTTGAGTTAGGCAGTGTCAATCCTCTGAGTTTGTTCTTCTCCTTTAATATTGTGTTGGCTATTCAGGATCTTTTGCATTTTTATATAAATGTTAGAATTTTTGTCAATATCTATAAAATAATTAAAATAAACTGTTGGTGTTTTGATTGTGATTGCATTGAATCAATAGATCAGGTTGGCAAGAACTGGCGTCTTAATATTGAGTCCTCCTCTCTATGACATGAAATATCTCTCAATTTATTTAGTTCCTCTTTGTTTTCTTTCATCAGGGATTTTTAGTTTTCTATGGGTGTAATGTTGTTAGATTTATACCTAAGTATTTCATTTTTGGAGGTGTTAATGTAAATGGCATTGTGTTTTTAATTTCAAATTCTAATAGTTAGAATATATATTATAAGGTATATAAGAAAAATACTGTGATTTTGGCACAAGGACAAAAATAGACAAATGGAATAGGGTAGCATTCATAAAATGAGCTCACGTATAGATTCACATGATTTATGTCAAAGGTGCTACAACAGTGCCTGGAGAAAGGGTGTTCTTTTTAGTAAAATAAGATTCAGTCAACTGGGAAATAAAAGAACTCTGACCTCTACTTCATACCATATATAAATATCAATTCCTAATGGATTGTTGATCTAAATGTAAAAGGTATAACAATAAAGTGTTCATATGAAATAATAAAATATCTTCATGAATTGCAGGCTGGCAAAGACATTTAATAGGACAAAAAGTACTAACTATAAAGGAGAAAAAGATGAATTGTACCACATTAAATTAAGAACTTCTCTTTTACCTAAATTAGTATTAAGAAAATGAAAAGGCAAGCATAGACTGGAAGAATATAATTGCAATTCATATATTTGACAAAGGACCCATATCCATTATATACAAAGAACTATAGTTCAATAATAAAATGATGGATACTCAGTTTAAAAAAACCCACAAATACTCAAATGGGTACAACAAAAGAGGGTGTCATAAGACCACTATTCAACTGCTTTAGTCTTTATAGAATTGAAGCATAGAATCTTGTACTCACTAGAATTTCTGAGATGTAAAAAAAAAAAACTGAAAATATGAAGTGTTGGTATTGATTTACATCAACTAAAATCATCACACATGCTATTAGAGTATATATTTGTATACCCAGTTTGGAAAGCTGTTTGACAGTATCTACTAAAACTGAATATATACATATTCCATGACCTCTCAATTCTACTTCTAGGTATCTACCCAATAAAAGTGCATGTTCACCAAAAGATATCCACGGTAAAGTTCACAGTAGCACTATTCTAATAACCTTAAACTAGACACAACCCAAATTTCCTTTAGCAGTAAAGTAAGAAAAGTAGATTGTAGTTTATTAATCAAATGAAAATCAGTACATGAACATTAATGAATGGACTACAACTACACGTAACGATGATGAAGAATCTTATAAATTTAATGTGGAGTAAAATAGATTATTTCTGTGTGTGTATGTGTGAATCATATCAAGTTCAAAAATAAGCAGAATTAACGTATGCAGAGAGAACTCAGTATATTGGTTACCCTTGTGAGGCAGAAGAAAAGGAAGGAGAAGACAAAGTACTGATACTACTAATGTTTCATTTTTGGTCTAGGTGGTGGTTACATAGAAGATTTTACCTTTTGAAAATTCAATGAGCTAATACACTTATGTTTTGTTCACTTTTATTATATGCTAATACACTTATGTTTTGTTCACTTTTATTATATGCTAATACATTTATGTTTTGTTCACTTTTATTATAAGCTAATACACATGTTTTATTCACTTTTATTATACTTCAGTTTAAAATTAGCAAAAAAGGGAGGAAAAAATCGTATATAATAGAGGCTAAAATAAAATGCGTGATGATTTTCAGTGTCCAATTTTCATACCTTTGAGTTTCTTTTTCTGAAGAGTTAAACATGTATTTTAACTAACTGCTGATTATAAATAACATTGTTAGTACTTCTGAAGGTTCACATTTTTCATAATATCTTTTCAAAACTGATTTCTATATTATCTCTTGTACATCAGTATAGCCTATTTTAAGGTCATATGTTAAATTATAATGCATTATCCTGATATCAGACCAATATTTTGAATATGTAACAGTATATGATGATGATAATAATCTAAATACATATACATATATGTCTATATACTGAATGAATGACCTATTCAAATTATTTTCTGATGGTTATTAATTGCAGCCATTTGATAGATAGGGGAAGGTGGAGTTAATGTTTTCAAAACATGACTCAATAACATTCATTTGAAACCAGAATAAGCTGTCATTTTGATGAATAGACATTGGTTCAATTTAAACACAAATTTGGACTTGTAATGAGATGACGTCAAGCCTTCCTTGCTGCATATTATTAGTCATGGAAATGTCTAGTGTAAAATGCACTGGTTAGGGTTCAGATGGGATTTAGTATACCTAATTATTACACTGATTTTACATATTTCAAACCCCTTTATCTTACTAACTTTCTCTCCTTAAGATCTTTGCATGTGCTAAAGGGAAAAGAAAGTCTACCAACAAATACAAAATGTAAAGATGGCAGAAGTTAATGTAATGTCTTATTCTATGGCACTTGCCAAAGGACCAGAATTCAGATGCTAACATAGCTCAAAGGAAATGCTCTACTTACCTCCAGGTGCTGCCCATCTCAAAAAAGTATAGTGTTAAAACAGTCAAGGAAATGATACCATGTTGGATTGTCTCACACAATTAAAAAAAAAAGTTGGGAAACTATTTTTGATAGATCTTTAAAGAGAAAAGTACTTGAGACAATCTAAGTAGAAAAGTAAAAAGAGAACTTAGTAGGAAAGTAGATAAAGAGCCTAAGTGGAAATAAGCCCAGCACAAAACCTTACATGTAGTAAGGCTTCAATAAACAATAAAGGTGTGAATTCATAATGGAAGTGGTCCAAATATTTTTTTAAAAAGTTAATATAAACAGCAAACAATTTGATAATGTTAAGCTTGTAGATCACTGGGTTCTGTTCTTCACTGTATGGAATGGAGTTTCCAACAATTGCAACAAAACACATTCATATTTTGCTGCTACCAAAAATATTTTAACCCTTTTTATATATCAAATCTACTATGAAGTACTTTGAACACTTCTCCCACATTATATGAACTATGCTTAATAGAGAATATTAAACAACTATCTAACTCATTTTCACTTTTTTGGTAGCTTAAGTGTAAAACTTACTGGAAATAAAACACCATGGTAATTTTGTATGGTTCAAAATTTGGAATCCTTAGTATGAGCAACATTTTTTTAACTGGGTGCCATTCCTTTTCTATTGCTAGTACCCCCAAACAAAATTCAAACCAGGAGACAAAGGACACACCCATGAAACTCAAAAGAGCAGAACTCAGAATAGTACACAATTAAGCTGTATTAATAACTCCTAACTCACAAAATATAATGAGAAAGAGAGAAGGGAGTTAAACCAAGGAGAGGCAAAGGTTACAATTTCTCAAACTCCAGTCATGGAAAAGTGCTTGCTAACAATACAGAAAGTACTGGATGTAGTTTTCCTACGTGACATGACTCCTCAGGAAATTGGATCCTTTTTTTGTGGTCCAAGGAGATCCTTTCTTTGTGATCAAAGGAGAGTAAGCATTTCTTTTATCAGGCAGCAGTAGATGGACTGGGTATATATCATATAGTGTCCCAGAGAGATGACCATTAGGCCCTCTGTTCTATGGAGTGAGCTGGATTATAGTCTTAATTAATTTTATTTGAGTGTTAGGTATTCAGGGCCTGGGCCATCTATTATATTGAAGGAAGCCAGATATTAAATGCTAGACTGCTTAAGCAAAACTTATCTACTAAGCTTTTTTAAAGATGTAGCTGAAAACTATTCTATTAAGCTCAAAAATAACATTTCTTCCTAAATTCAAGTTGCTGCAGTAATACCAAGTTTTATTGCCCAGATTCATACCTAAGGTCTATAGATTTCAACTACCTAAGTAGACAACCAAGTGACAATGTATAATTTCCTGGAAAGCCCTCAGCTCAGCTCAGAAAAGGCATTGTCCCAAGCACTCTTATCCAAATAATGTCACCTCCTCTATTTTATTAAGAAAACTCATGTCATTTGGTGTGAGACTCTCTCTCTCTACAAATTATTTTCATCTAAAACCTGTGTTCCCTTCTTATCTTCAAATGAATAGAACAGGCTATGAATCCAGGTAAAGGCCAATTCCATCTGAACTTTTGATTGCAACTATTCTCATATTCTTGGGGATCTTGTCTTATAAATTACTCTCTCTCTCTCTCTCTCTCTCCCCTCATATTTTCAGTATTCTCCTTCTCCTAAAAGTATACTCAGGTTTTGCCCATCTTAAACAAATAAATAGCCCTCAATTGAAATCTATCTCACTCTGGTTACTGCCTTGCCTCCTTATATCTCTCTTTCTTTTCTTTAAAAAAGTTTCTTAAGGTGCTTTCTGCATTCACAGTCTCTTATCTCTCACGTAATCCTCAATAAACTAGTCTGATTTCTGCTACCATTACTCCACTAAAACTCCATTCACAAGATTATTTACATATTACCAAATATATGAATTTTCAGTATTTTTATTGTATGTTTCTCCTGTATTTTATACTAATGGCTATTAGTCTTTCTTAAAACAACCTATTGTTTGAATTTCATATTGCTTCTTTCTTCTGTCTCTTCTTAGCTTTGACCATTTCTTCTTGGTCTCCTTTGTTGGCTTCTCCTCAGCTGCCTACATCTTAAAAATTGAGGGTTTACTAAGATTTTATACCTGACCCACTGCTCATCTGTCTCTACAACCTCCTTGGACATATCCAGTCATATTCATTGTTTTGACCACCATATTTTTAGCATGGATAAGATGTGTGTATGTATGTGGTATATATAAAATTGTGTTTGTGTGTATACTTGTTCATACCTTTTTTTTTATTGTGAATGTACTTTGCCTGTTGAGAAAATTAAATCTGATTATAAAAACCTTAAAGTTGTTTTTTGCTTAACCAACAGCTAGACTAACAGATTGTAAATGACATCTTCTGAAAGACAAAGGCTTATTTTATGGGCATGAAACCTGTGCAGTAGAACAGGATTCCTATCTCAGAAGTACCCTGCACTTGGTTTAATTCTTTCTTGTGCCACATTGTTAATAAATTTTGAAAGGGTCCCCATATTTTTGTTTTACACTGGGCCCTGCAAATTATGTGGCTAATCCTGCTGAAAGGACTGGTAAATGAAATGACCTCTGTGTGAACTGACATTATAAACATGGATGCCACACAGTAGATTATCTGCCAAAATCTTCCCTGTGGCCCAGGCTCATTTGGCCATAATGACCTATGGACTGATCTAACTATGGACTGAATAGTAACTATATAAAGAAATAGTCCAAAAGTTATCTGTAAATGTGTGGCTGAGTAGACTTAGGGACTCTCATATTGAACTAAAATAAGTGGGATGTAATCTAAGGGAAGAAATAATGAGATGTAATAAAAGTGAGAAAAACTCAACTCTGCTTAAGGCCTGTGGGAAAGGGGATGAGTTTTAGAGAGCCTAGAAGAGGCACCATACACGAAGAGTGATATAATATATTGGACATCAGTGCTGTGTAACTTGAGAAGTGTTCTTATGTATTTTCCAGAGACTTGATTAGGGTTTCTCAAACTTGGCACTATTAACATTAAGACTAAATAATTCTTTGTCGTGGGGAGCTATCCCGTACATGTAGGATGCTTAGTAGCATCCATGCCCACACCCAATAAATGAAAATAGCACTCTCTGCCCTCCCCCAATCCCTAATGTAAGACACCAAAAAAGTCTCTAAATATTGCCAAATGTTCACTGAGAGTGAAGTGGTGGAATTGCCCCATTTGAGAACAACTGACCCAGGTAAACATTTTTCAAAACTTCCTTTATTCTGATTCTATTCTCATCCAGTGACATTTCAGAAAAGAAGAGCATTCATTGTTATTTAATAAATCAGAACATAGATCAATAATGCATTAGTCTCTGGAGAATCTAACTGAGGTCATTCATTCTCTAAGAGATTGGTCACCTCTGAATGTGATATTCACCTTATAAAATTGAGTTTCTCAATGTGGACCCCTGAGAACCAGATTTTGGACCACAGACAATCAACTCAGTAATGCAAAATTGTAGCCCTATGCCAGTGTTCCATCTTGACTTTGTTTTTCGTTTTCCAGTTTTTTATTATAGTTGATTTACAATATTATATTGGCTCAGGTGTATGACATAGTGATTCAATATTTTTATAGATTATACTTCATTCAAAGTTTTTACAAAATAATGGCTGTATTTCACTGTGCCATACAATATATTATTATTATTTCTATTTTTGGCTGTCCTGGGCCCTCGTTGCTGCGCACGGGACTTCTCTAGCTGCAGTGAGCAGGGACCACTCCACTCTGCTGTGCACAGGCTTCTCATTGCATTGGCCTGTCCTGCTCTGGAACACAGGCTCTAGGAACGTGGGCTTCAGCAGTTGCAGCATGCAGGCTCAGCAGCTATGTCCCACGGGCTCTAGAGTGCAGACTCAGTAGTTGTGGCGCTCGGGCCCAGCTGCTCCACGGCATGCGGAATTCTCCCAGACAAAGGCCCGGACCCATATCCCCTGCATCGGCAGGCAGACTCCCAACCACTACACCAGGAGGGAAGTTCCATACAATACATTCTTTTTGCTTATTTATTTTATCTATGGCAGTTTGTGTCTCTTAATCCCATACACCTATTGTGCCCTTCCCCCTTCCATCTCCCAACTGGTAAGCACTAGTTTTTTCTTTATGTTTGTGAGTCTGCTTCTGTTATGCTATATACATTCGTTTTATTTTTAATCTAATTTTTATTTTATATTATAGTTGATTTACAATGTTGTGTTAGCTTCTGGTGTACAGCAAAGTGATTCAGTTATACATATACATATATCCATTCTTTTTCAGATTTTTTCCCATATAGGTTATTACAGAATATTGAGTAGAGTTCCCTGTGCTATACAGTAGGCCCTTCTTGATTATCTATTTTATATATAGTAGTGTCTATATGTTAATCGCAAACTCCTATTTTATTCCTCACCCTCCCCTTTCCCCTTTGGTAACCATAAGTTTGTTTTTGTTTCTGTTTCATGAACAAGTTCATTTGTGTCATATTTTGAGATTCCATATATAAGTGATATCAAATGATATTTGTCTTTCTCTGTCTGACTTACTACACTTAATATGACAATCTCTAGGTCCTTCCATGTTGCTTCAAATGGCATTATTTTATTCTTTTTCATGGCTGAGTAATATTCCATTGTATGTATGTACCACATCTTCTTTATTCATTCCTCTGTTGGTGGACATTTAGGTTGCTTTCATGTCTTGGCTACTGTAAATAGTGCTGCGATGAATATTAAGGTGCATGTATCTTTTTGAATTATGGTTTTCCCCAGATATATGTCCAGGAGTGGGATTGCTGGATCATATGGTAGTTCTATTTTTAGTTTTTTAAGGAACCTCCATACTGTTCTCCATAGTGGCTGTACACATTTACATTCCCACCAACACTGCAGGAGGGTTCCCTTTTCTCCACACCCTCTCCAGCATTTGTTGTTTGTAGACTTTTTGATGATGGCCATTCTGACTGGTATGAGGTGATACCTCATTTAGTTTTGATTTGCATTTCTCTAAAAATTAGCGATGTTGAGCATCTTTTCATGTGCCTGTTGGCCATCTGAATGTCTTCTTTGGAGAAATGTCTATTTAGACCTTCTGCCCATATTTTGATTGGGTTGTTTGCAAATGACATGATACTATACATAGAAAATCCTAAAGATGCTACCAGAAAACTAATACAGCTCGTCAATGAATTTGGTAAAGTTGCAGGATACAAAATTAATACACAGAAATCTCTTGTATTTCTATACACTAAGAACAAAATATCATCAAGAGAATTTAAGGAAACAATCCCATTTACCATCACATCAAAAAGAATTAAATACCTAGGAATAAACATACCTAAGGAGGCAAAAGACCTGTACTATAAGATACTGATGAAATAAATTGAAGATGTCACAAACATATGGAAACATATACCATGTTCTTGGATTGGAAGAATCAGTATTGTCAAAATGACTATACTATCCAAGGAAACCTACAGATCCAATGCAATCCCTATCAAATTACCAATGGCGGTTTTCACAGAACTAGAAAAAAATCTTAAAATTTGTATTGGAGACACAAAAGATTCTGAATAACAAAAGCAATCTTGAGAAAGAAAAGTGGAGCTGGAGGAATCAGGATTCCTGACTTCAGGCTACACTACAAAGCTAAAGTAATCAAAACAGTATGGTACTGGCACAAAAAACAAAATATAGATCAATGGAACAGGATAGAAAGCCCCCAAATAATCCCACGCACCCATGGTCAGTTAATCTACAACAATGGAGGCAAGAATATACAATGGAGAAAAGACCATCTCTTCAATAAGTGGTGCTGAGAAAACTGGACAGCTACATGGAAAAGAATGAAACTAGAACATTCTCTAACACCATACACAAAAATAAACTCAAAATGGATTAAAGACCTAAGTGCAAGACAAGATACTATAAAGCTCTTAGAGGAAAACATAGGCAGAACACTCTTTGACATAAACCACAGCAATATCTTCTGGATCCACCTCCTAGAGTAATGAAAATAGAAACAACTTTTTAAAAATGGGGTCTAATTAAACTTAAAATCTTTTCCACAGCAAAGGAAACCATAAACAAAACGAAAAGACAACTCCTGGCATGGGAGTAAATATTTGCAAATGAAGTGACCAAGAAGTGATTAATCTCCCAAATATACAAAGAGCTCATGCAACTCAATATCAGAAAATATATTCATTTGTTTTAGTTTTTAGATTCCACATATAAGTGATGACATAAAGTATTTGTCTTTCTCTATCTGACTTATTTCACTAAGAATAGTGATCTCTAGATCCATCCACATTGTTACAAGTAACAGAATTTTATTCTATTATACGGCTGAGTACTACTCCATTGTATATATATATATATATATATATATATATATATATATACATCATATACATATATATAATTTATATATCACATCTTCTTTATCCATTCATTTGTTGATGGGCACTTAAGTTGCTTCCATATCTTGATTATTATAAATAATAATGCTATGAACATTGAGGTGCATTTATCTTTTAGAATTAAAGTTTTCATTTTCTTTGGATATATATCCAGCAGTGGAATTGTCTGATGATATAGTAGTTGTATTTTCAGTTTTCTGCAGAACCTCCATACAGTTTTCCATAGTTTGAATCAATTTATAATTCCAACAACAGTATAAGATTCCCTTTTATTCCTATCCTCACCAACATTTGTTATTTGTAGAATTTTGATGATAGCCATTTTGACATGCATGAGATGATATCTCATTGTGGTTTTGATTTGAATTTTCTTGATGCTTAGAAATGTTGAACATTTTTTCATGTGCCTGCTAACCATCTGTACATCTTTGTAGGAAAAATATCTATACAGGTTTCTGCCCATTTTTTAATTGGATTCTTTGTTTGTTTGGATATTGAGTTGTATGAACTATTTATAAATTTTGGATAGTAACCCCTTTTTGGTCATATCATTTGCAAATATTTTCTCCCATTCATCAGGTTGTGTTTTAGTTTTGTCGATGGTTTCATTTGCTGTGCAAAGCTTTTGCTATTAATCATGTCCCATTTGTTTATTTTTGCTTTTGTTTCTTTTTCCTTAGGAGACAGATCCAAAAAATATTACTACACCAGTAATGTTCTGCCTATGTTTTCCTCAAGGAATTTTATGGTTTTCAGTGTCACATTTTGGTATTCATTCCATTTTGAGTTTGTTTTTGTATATGATGTGAGAAAAGTTCTAACTTCATTCTTTTACATGTAGCTGTCCAGTTTTCCCAGCACCACTTATTGAAGAGACTGCCTTTTCTCCATTGTATATTCTGGCCTTTGTGGTAGAGTAATTGATCATAAGAGCATGGTTTTATTTCTGTGCTTTCTATTCTGTTCCATTCATCTGTATGTCTGTTTCTGTGCCAGTACCATGCTCTTTTGATTACTGTACCTTTACAGTATAGTCTAAAGTCAGGGAGTGTGATACCTCTAAATTGCTCTTTTCTCTCAAGATTGCTTTGGCAAATCGAGGGGGTTTTCTGTGGTTCCATATAATTTTTTAAATTATTTGATCTATTTCTGTGAAAAAATATCATGGATATTTTTTAGGGATCATATTAAATCTGTAGATTTCTTTGGGTAGTATGAGCATTTTAACAATATTAACTTTTCCAGTCGAAGAACATGGGAAATCTTTCCAACTCTTTGTATTATTTTCTCCTTCCTTCATCAACGTTTTATAGTTTTCAGAGTATAGGGCTTTCACCTCCTTAGTTAAGTTTATTCCTAAGTATTTTATTCTTTTTGATGTGATTGTAAATAGCATTGTTTCTTTAATTTCTCTTTCTGTATGTTCATTAATAGTGTAATGAATAGCAGTAGATTTCTCTATATTAATCTTGTATCCTGCAACATAGTAGAATTCATTTATTAGATCCCTTAAACTTTTCATTTTTATTTTATTTTATTTTTTGCTGTTATGATTGGGTGATTTCCATTATTCTACCTTCCAGGTCACTTATGCATTGGTCTGTATCACCTAGTCTGCTGTTAATTCCCTCTAGTGTGTTTTTCATTTTGTTTATTATATTCTTCAGTTCTGACTGGTTCTTTTTTTAATATATTTTCTAGTTCCTTGTTAAAATTCTCACTGTGTTCATCTATTATTTTCCCTATTTCAGGTAGCATTCTTATTACTAAGCTTTTAATTCTTTATCTAGTAAATTTTTTATTTGTGTTTCACGACTTTTTTTCAGGGATTTTCTCTTGTTCTTTCAACGGAGACAAACTGAGTCTTCTCATTTTACTTATCTTTCTCTGTATCTATGGAATTAAGTGAAACAGTTACCTATGGTAGTATTGAAGGGATGTCATTATGTGGGAAAGTTCCTATACAGTCTGCATGTGTCCAGTGACTTTAGTGAGAGAGCTTGACTTGACATCAACACAACTCATGTCTTTCCTCAGGATGTGCTGACAGCTATCACCTTGGTAGGATGTCGAGCTAAAAATGTAGGGGTTATACTTATATATAACATCCCCTCATTTACACAGAATGAAAATCTCTCTGTTCTAAATTGTTGTCAACTAGATAGTATCTTAAATCCTTCCTTTGGCCAAATTAGAATTGTTAAAGTTGGAATGCAAAATGAAAAAAGTCAATATTCAGTCTGACTTCCAAAGTAAAATATTTGAGTCCAGAGCAAGATAATATAATTGAAACTCAAGTTTGGTTTTGTTTTTATTGGAGTATAGTTGGTTTACAATGTTGTGTTAGTTTCTGCTTCACAGCAAAATGAATCAGTTATACATATACATATATCCACTTTTTTTAAGATTCTTTTCCCATATAGATCATTACAAAGCACTGAGAAGTGTTCCCTGTGCTATACAGTAGGTCTTTATTAGTTATCTATTTTATACATAGTAGCATGTATATGTTAATCCCAATCTCCCAATTTATCCCTCCCCTCTTTCCCCCCTGAAATTTGGGTTTTGAAAAAGAGGAAAATGTATTGAAAATTCCAAAATTTCTCCTTACATTAAAAAAATCATTTTACTATAGGACATAGTGCACAGAGGATGAAACACATGGCAGAAAGAATTCCTCTGGACAGAAAAGTAAAATAGGAGGGCTTCCCCAAGATGGGATTATTTTGTTTCAAATATACTGCAGCTGGGATAAGGAAGGTGACTACGAACATAAAACCCAGTCCCCAAACTTCCTTGATCTTGGTCAAAAGAATTAGTGTAGTAGAAACACTGATAAACTTTCAATAAATTGAAGGAGAATATAAGACTATCCAGATTGTTACTCTTGTTATTATTGTTGTTCTTGCCTTCCTGCTCATCCATCCTGGCACATGTCAGTAAAGGTAGAGGGAGTATTTCAATTAACTGATTTGAGAGAGGGCTCTGTTCCTTAATAGCCTATGTGTGGTATGCAGGACATATAGGACTTCCCAGGTATCCTGGTGAAAGAATGCAGAAATCCTTCAAGCAGCAGTCTTTAATAGGGATTTATATACACCTGAGGATTACCAATCCATTCCAAGGGGTGTAAAGACATAGATAGTTTAAAAGAATAAATTCCTAGAACCTCAACATTCATGTATACTCTTTCTAAAAATAATTTTCCCAAGGACAACCTTTCAGTTGCATATCCTTTTCTATACTTTTCCATGCACAGCTATAGTAGAAAGTTCTGAATGAGCTCTGACTAATGGTGACAGCTTCCTATCTTAAATGCACACTATGCTTCTACTATTTTTTTTTACCTCACTGACTTCTCCTAATTCAAAGGAACCTCCTGAGTCCAAATGCAAACAGCTTGACAGTGGGAGAAGTTAATATCCCCAGAGAAAACTTACAACCAATGGGGAATGGAAACTTAAGTGAATTGACCTGAGATAGTAAGCAGAGAGTATACAGGTCTCTATACCTCAAAGCAATGATCACTAAAGAGTACCCATTGCAAAGGAGACACTATGACTATATGAGAAAATAACACATTTGGTGGATGTCAACAAGCGTCTAATATGGTGCAGGAGTGGTGGCTATGCATGGCTGAAACTCATATCTATCCTCTCTCAAAATCTGGTCTAGCACCTTTATCTGAGGAATTACAGAATACACCTAAGGTCCTCTAAGAGACCCTTCAAAATATTACCTCTTATAACAAAGGAGGTTTTTGACAGTAGATAAATAGCTTCATCAGGGTCACATTACCACAAGATTTATTGGTACTATAGTATCCTGTGTTATCCAGAAGCAGCATATAGAAGGCCAGAATGGTTGTTTAAAAGCTCCATTAAGGTGACAATATACTCTAGGTTTGGGATGCTATCCTCCAGGATATGGTATAAGGCATTGAACTAATGACTGTGAGCTCCAGGAATCAAGAAATGAAATAAGATTGGCCCATTTGTGGATTTTTTTTGTGTCTCATACCCTCAATTGTATGTACTTCTGGATTAGAGATTCTAGTTCCCTGATGGTGAAACTCCTGTAAGTTGAATATTTGATGGATTTACTGAATATAAGGATAAAATAGTTGCTTGATCCTTTTAGAGTTTTCATATCAGTAGAGCAGCAGACCAACTGAGCAAGGAAAAGGCTACTATTTTGGTGGGTGGGTGGTCAATTTTCTCCAATTCCCATGCAATGCTAGAGTTGCCACAATATAATACAAGCAGGGAAACTATTTCTGAAACTACAATGATATACCATTTTATAGCCATTGGGAAGGCTATTATTAAAAAAAAAAAGAACAAGAAATAAATGTTGGCAAGGATGTGGAGAAATTTCAACCCTTGTACATTTCTTCTAGGAATATAAAATGATTCAGCAACTCTGGGAAACAGTATGACAGTTATTCAAAAAATTGACTGTAGAAGGCATGAAGGCACAAGAACACGAGTGCGTGGCTTGAGTGGCAGAGATTTTTTTTCCTGAGCCATCAGAGGGAGCCGCAGCACTTCTCTCGAGTTGGTGATTGATCGACTGTGATCCACCATGCAAAAGTGAGTGGTGAAAGGCAGCAGGGCTGATGGGTCACAAGGATGTAAATGTGACTGAAGGCTCTCACACCCTCTACTCTAGGACAGAATCATGAATAAACTGGAGGACAAGCAGGACAAGATGATATGAAGAAGTTTACAGGCCCTCTATTGCCAACTGTTAACCGTGTGGCTGGAAGGGTCTTGATGCTCTGGCCACATGTCAGACCTGTGTCTCTGAGGTGGGAAAGCCGAGTTCAGCACATTGGTCCACCAGAGACCTCCCAGCTCCATGTAATATCAAATGGCGAAAGCTCTCCCAGAGATTTCCATCTCAAACTTAAGAAAAAGCTCCACTCAACAACCAGCAAGTTACAGTGCTGGACACCCTATGCCAAACAACTAGCAAGACAGGAACACAACCCCACCCATTATCAGAGAGGCTTCCTAAAATCATAATAAGGTCACAGACACCCCAAAATGCACCACCAGTCATGGTCCTGCCCACAAGAAAGAAAAGATCCAGCCTCATCCACCAGAACACAGACACCAGTCCCCTCCAATACTAAGCCTACACAACCCACTGAACCAACCTTAGCCACTGGGGGCAGAAACCAAAAACAATGGAAACTACGAACCTGCAGCCTGTGAAAAGGAGACCTCAAACACAGTAAGTTAAGCAAAATGAGAAGACAGAGAAAAACAAAGCAGATGAAGAAGCAATGTAAAAACCCACCAGACCAAACAAATGAAGAGGAAATAGGCAATCTACCTGAAAAACAATTCAGAATAATGAGATAGTAAAGATGATCCAAAATCTTAGAAATAGAATGGAGAAACCACAAGAATTGCTTAACAAGGACCTACAAGAACTAAAGAGCAAACAAACAATGATGAACAACACAATAAATGAAATTAAAAATGTTCTAGGGCTTCCCTGGTGGTGCAGTGGTTGAAAGTCCGCCTGCCAATGCAGGGGACACAGGTTCATGCCCTGGTCCGGGAAGATCCCACATGATGCAGAGAGGCTAGGCACATAAGCCATGGCCACTAAGCCTGTGCGTCTGGAGCCTGTGCTCCGCAATGGGAGAGGCCACAACAGTGAAAGGCCTGTGTACTGCAAAAAAAAAAAAAAATGCTCTAGAAGATATCAATAGCAGAATACCTGAGACAGAAGAACGGATAAGTGACCTGGAAGATAAAAGAGTGGAAATAACTACTGCAGAGCAGAATACAGAAAAAAAAGAATTGAGGACAGTCTTAGAGAATTCAGAGACAACATTATACACACCAACATTCGAATTATAGGGGTCTGAGAAGAAAAAGAAAGGGACTGAGAAAACATTTAAAGAGATTACAGTTGAAAACTTACCTAATATGGGAAAGGAAATAGTTAATCAATTCCAGGAAGAACAGAGAGTCCCAACAAGATAAATCCAAGGAGAAACAAGCCAAGACACATATTAATCAAACTATCAAAAATTAAATACAGAGAAAAAATATTAAAAGCAGCAAGAGAAAAACAACAAATAATATACAAGGGAATCCCCATAAGGTTAACAGTTGATCTTTCAGCAGAAACTCTGCAAGCCAGAAGGGAGTGGCAGGACATATTTAAAGTGAAGAAAGAGAAAAACCTACAACTAAGATTACACTACCCTGCAAAGATCTCATTCAGACTCGATGGAGATATTAAAACCTTTGCAGACAAGCAAAAGCTAAGATAATTCAGCACCACCAAACCACCTTTACAACAAATGCTAAAGGAACTTCTCTAGGCAGGAAACACAAGAGAAGGAAAAGACCAACAAAAACGAACCCAAAACAATTAGGAAAATGGTAATAGGAACATATATATCAATAATTACCTTAAATGTAAATAGATTAAATGCCCCCACCAAAACACATAAAGTGGCTGAATGGATACACAAAAAAGAACTATATATATGCTGTCTACAAAAGACCCACTTCAGACCTAGGGAAACGTAATGACTGAAGGTGAGGGGATGGAAAAAGATATTCCATGCAAATGGAAATCAAAAGAAAGCTGGAGCAGCAATTCTCATATCAGAAAAAATAGACTTTAAAACAAAGACTATTACAAGAGACAAAGAAGGACACTACCTAATGATCAACAGATCAATCCAAGGAGAAGAAATAACAATTGTAAATATTTATGCACCCAACACAGGAGCACCTGAATACATAAGGAAAATGTTAACAGCCATAAAAGGGGAAATCGACAGTAACACATTCATAGTAGGGGACTTTAACACCCCACTTTCACCCATGGACAGATCATGCAGAATGAAAATAAATAAGGAAACAGAAGCTTTAAATGATACATTAAACAAGATGGACTTAATTGATATTTATAGGACACTCCATCCAAAAACAACAGAATACACATTTTTCTGAAGTGCTCATGGAACATTCTCCAGGATAGATCATATCTTGGGTCACAAATCAAGCCTTGGTAAATTTAAGAAAATTGAAATTGTATCAAGTATCTTTTCCGACAAAAATGCTATGAGAATAGATATCAATTACAGGAAAAGGCCTGTAAAAAATACAAACACATGGAGGCTAAACAATACACTACTTAATACTGAAGTGATAACTGAAGAAATCAAAGAGGAAATCAAAAAATACCTAGAAACAAAGGACAATGGAGACACAACAACCCAAAACTTATGAGATGCAGCAAAAGCAGTTCTAAGAGGGAAGGTTATAGCAATACAATCCTACCTTAAGAAACAGGAAACATCTCGAATAAACAACCTAACCTTGCAACTAAAGCAATTAGAGAAAGAAGAACAAAAATACCCCCAAAGTTAGCAGAAGGAAAGAATTCATAAAGATCAGATCAGAAATAAATGAAAAGGAAATGAAGGAAGCGATAGCAAATATCAATAAAACTAGAAGCTGGTTCTTTGAGAAGATAAACAAAATTGATAAACCATTAGCCAGACTCATCAAGAAAAAAAGGGAGAAGACACAAAGGAATAGAATTAGAAATGAAAAAGGAGAAGGAACAACTGACACTGCTGAAATACAAAGGACCATGAGAGATTACTACAAGCAACTCTATGCCAATAAAATGGACACCGTGGAAGAAATGGACAAATTCTTAGAAATGCACAACCTGCCAAGATTGAATCAGGAAGAAATAGAAAATATGAACAGACCAATCACAAGCTCTGAAATTGAAACTGTGATTAAAAATCTTCGAACAAACAATAGCCGAGGAACAGATGGTTTCACAGGCGAATTCTATCAAACATTTAGAGAAGAGCTAACACCTATCCTTCTCAAACTCTTCCAAAATATAACAGAGGGAGGAACACTCCCAAATTCATTCTATGAGGCCACCATCACCTTGATAACAAAACCAGACAAGGATGTCACAAAGAAAGAAAACTACAGGCCAATATAACTGATGAACATACATGCAAAAATCCTCAACAAAGTACTAGCTAACAGAATCCAACAGCACATTAAAAGGATCATACACCATGATCAAGTGGGGTTTATCCCAGGAATGCAAGGATTCTTCAATATATGCAAATCTATCAATGTGATAAACCATATTAACAAATTGAAGGAGAAAAACCATATGATTATCTCAAGAGATGCAGAGAAAGCCTTTGACAAAATTCAATACCCATTTATGATAAAACCCTGCAGAAAGTAGGCGTAGAGGGAACTTTCCTCAACATAATAAAGGCCATATATGACAAGACCACAGCCAACATCATCCTCAATGGTGAAAAACTGAAAGCATTTCCACTAAAATCAGGAACAAGACAAGGTTGCCCACTCTCACCACTGTTATTCATCATAGCTTTGGAAGTCTTAGCCACAGCAATCAGAGAAGAAAAGGAAATAAAAGGAACCCAAATGGGAAAAGAAGAAGTAAAGCTGTCACTCTTTGCAGATGACATGATACTATACATAGAGAATCAAAAAGATGCTACCAGAAAACTACTAGAGTTAATCAATGAATGTGGTAAAGTAGCAGGATACAAAATTCATGCACAGAAATCTCTGGCATTCCTATACACTAATGATGAAAAATCTAAAAGTGAAATCAGAAAAACACTCCCATTTCCACTACAACAAAAAAAATAAAGTATCTAGGAATAAACCTATCTAAGGAGACAAAAGACCTGTATGAAGAAAATTATAAGACACTGATGAAAGAAATTAAAGATGATACAATTACATGGAGAGATATGTCATGTTCTTGGATTCGAAGGATCAGCATTGTGAAAATGACTCTACTACACAAAGCAATCTACAGATTCAATGCAATCCCTATCAAACTAGCACTGGCATTTTTCACAGAACTAGAACAAAAAATTTCACAATTTGTATGGAAACACAAAAGACCTCGAATATCCAAAGCAATGTTGAGAACGAAACACAGAGCTGGAGGAATCAGGCTCCCTGACTTCAGACTACACTACAAAGCTACAGTAATCAAGACAGTATGGTACTGGCACAAAAACAGAAAGATAGATCAATGGAACAGGATAGAAAGCCCAGAGATAAACCCACGCACATATGGTCACCTTACCTTTGATATAGGAGGCAGAAATGTACAGTGGAGAAAAGACAGCCTCTTCAATAAGTGGTTCTGGGAATACTGGACAGGTGTATGTAAAATTATGAGATTAGTTCACTCCCTAACACCTTACACAAAAATAAGCTGAAAATGGATTAAAGACCTAAATGTAAGGCCAGAAACTCTCAAACTCTTAGAGGAAAACATAGGCAGAACACTTTATGGCATAAAGCACAGCAAGAACCTTTTTGACCCACCTCCTAGAGAAATGGAAGTAAAAAGAAAAGTAAACAAATGGGACCTAATGAAACTTAAAAGCTTTTGCACAGCAAAGGAAACCATAAACAAGACCAAAGGACAGCCCTCAGAATGGGAGAAAATATTTGCAAATGAAGCAACTGACAAACAATTAATTTCCAAAATTTACAAGCAGCTCATGCAACTCAATAACAAAAAAACAAAAAAAAATTCCATAAATGGACAGAAGATCTAAATAGACATTTCTCCAAAGAAGATATACAGACTGCCAACAAACACATGAAAGAATTCTCAACATAATTAATCATTAGAGAAATGCAAATCAAAACTACAATGAGATATCATCTCACACCAGTCAGAATGGCCATCATCAAAAAATCTAGAAACAGTAAATGATGGAGAGGGTGTGGAGGAAAGGGAAGCCTCTTGCACTGTTGGGCAGAATGTAAATTGATACAACCACTGTGGAGAACAGTATGGAGGTTCCTTAAAAATCTACAAATAGAACTACCATATGACCCAGCAATCCCACTACTGGGCATATACCCTTAGAAAACCATAATTCAAAAAGAGTCATGTACCAAAATGTTCATTGCAGCTCTATTTACAATAGCCCGGAGATGGAAACAACCTACATGTCCAGCATTGGATGAATGGATAAAGAAGATGTGGCACATATATACAATGGAATATTACTCAGCCATAAAAAGAAATGAAATTGAGCTATTTTTAATGAGGTGGATAGACCTAGAGTCTGTCATACAGAGTGAAGTAAGTCAGGAATAGAAAGACAAATACCATATGCTAACACATATATATGGAATTTAAGAAAAAAAAATGTCATGAAGAACCTAGGGGTAAGACAGGAATAAAGACACAGACCTACTAGAGAATGGACTTGAGGCTATGGGGAGGGGGAAGGGTAAGCTGTGACAAAGCGAGAGAGAGGCACGGATATATATACACTACCAAATGTAAGGTAGATAGCTAGTGGGAAGCAGATGCATAGCACAGGGATATCAGCTCGGTGTGTTTTGACCGCCTGGAAGGGTGGGATTGGGAGGGTGGGAGGGAGGGAGATGCAAGAGGGAAGAGATATAGGAAAATATATAAGTATAACTGATTCACTTTGTTATAAAGCAGAAACTAACACACCATTTTAAAGCAATTATACTCCAATAAAGATTTAAAAAAAAAAAACAGATGATCTTGATATACTGTCACTTGGAGAGTCAGGTACAGAAAAGCGTAGGCTGAACCATCTTCAGGAGATAAATTATATATTATAATAAAGAGAAAGGAAGAGGCATAAGATATTAAGATATGATGTGAAGTCTTTGTATCTTGCTATATGTCATGAGACTTCTGCATCTGTAAAATTCCATTAAATAATACATGAAGACCAACTATCAGTATTGAATTGGATATCATCAAATATGAATAAAGGGGATACTTTATCTTGCTCCTTAGGAAGCATTGTTCAGGTATATAGTTTGATAGTAGATAATGCCTTCTTAGCCCATTCTCTCTAAGATAGTGAAGACCTTTTTTACTGTTTATATGTATGATACAAGTGTCCAAGGGACCAAGACGAGTCCTAACCAGTTTTCCAAAAGAAATTCTGAATAATGTGACCATCGTATTTATGTTTTACTTTAGATAACATTAAGTAATTATTTGTTAGCGGTCAATCTGTTTTCATGGTCATTTTTTGAAGAGGTTTTATCATTGTGTCAAATATTTCTCATAAAATAACGTATTAATTAATTAATTTAAGGCCTGGAAAAGAAATAAGAATCTCCTCTGATATTTGGTCAAACATTCCCCAGGAAATATCCATGTACCAATTACTGAAATCAGAAGCCTGTGTTCTGTATTTCATGTAGATCCCCCCCTTATGAGAGTCACATAGTAGGCTGTTATTTTTATTTAAATGAATGCAATTTAAAAGCAGGTGAAATTTTGGCTATGGGAATTAGAGTAAAATCACATATTAAATAAGGAAAGTCATCAAATCAGGAATTGGCTCAGTGTTTAATAAATTTCTTCTGTTCATTAACAGCTTTCCTGGTTTTCCATAGGTTTTCTGGGCTGTGTTGAAATTTATTCTTCCTGTAAAGAAAAAGATATGATTATTTCTTTTCTTTTTTTAATATCTTTATTGGAGTATAATTGCTTTACAGTTGTGTGTTAGTTTCTGCTTTATAACAAAGTGAATCAGCTCTACATATATCCCCATATACCCTCCCTCTTGCATCTCCCTCCCTCCCACACTCCCTAACCAACCCCTCTAGGTGGTCACAAAGCACCGAGCTGATATCCCTGTGCTATGCGGCTGCTTCCCACTAGCTATCAGTTTTACATGTGAGAGTGTATATATGTACATGCCACTCTCTCACTTTGTCCCAGCTTACCATTCTCCCGCCCCATGTCCTGAATCCCATTCTCTAGTAGGTCTGCATCTTTATTTCCGTCCTGTCTCTAGGTTCCTCATGACCATTTTTTTTTAATATTCCATATATATGTGTTAGCATATGGTATTTGTTTTTCTCTTTCTGACTTACTTCACTCTGTATGACAGACCGTAGTTCCATCTACCTCACTACAAATAACTCAATTTCATTTCTTTTTATGGCTGAGTAATATTCCACTATATATATGTGCCATATCTGCTTTATCCATTTATCTCTTAATGGATACTTAGGCTGCTTCCATGTCCTCACTCTTGTAAATACAGCTGCAATGAACATTGTGCTACATGACACTTTTTGAATTATGGTTTCTCAGGGTATATGCCCAGAAGTTGGATCATATGGTAGTTCTATTTTTAGTATTTTTTAGGAAGTCTCCATACTGTTCTCCATAGTGGCTGTATCAATTTACATTCCCACCAACAGGGCAAGAGGGTTCCCCTTTCCCCACACCCTCTCCAGCATTTATTGTTTGTAGATTTTTTGATGATGGCCATTCCGATGGGTGTGAGTTGATATCTCATTGTAGGTTTGATTTGCATTTCTCTAATGATTAATGATGTTGAGCATTCTTTCATGTGTTTGTTGGCAATCTGTATATGTTCTTTGGAAAAATGTCTATTTAGGTCTTCTGCCCATTTTTCGATTGGATTTTTTGTTTGTTTGTTATTGAGCTGCATGAGCTGCTTGTAAATTTTGGAGATTAATCCACTGTCAGTTGCTTCATTTGCAAGTGTTTTCTCCTATTCTGAGGGTTGTTTTTTCATCTTGTTTATGGATTCCTTTGCTGTGCAAAAGCTTTTAAGTTTCATTATGTACTATTTCTTTATTTTTGTTTTTATTTCCATTTCGCTAGACAGTGGGTCAAAAAGGATCTTGCTGTGATTTATGTCATAGTGTTCTGCCTACGTTTTCCTCTAAGAGTTTTATAATATCTGGACTTACATTTATATATTTAATCCATTTTGAGTTTATTTTTCCGTATGATGTTAAGGAGTGTTCTAATTTCATTCTTTTATATGTAGCTGTAGAGTTTTCTCAGACCCTCTTATTGAAGAGGCTGTCTTTTCTCCTATTCTTCCCTCCTTTATCAAAAATAAGGTAACCATATGTACATGGGTTTATCTCTGGGTTTTCTATCCTGTTGCATTGATCTATATTTCTGTTTTTGTGCCAGTACCATACTGTCTTGATTACTCTAACTTTGTAGTATAGTCTGATGTCAGGGTGCTTGATTCTTCTGGCTCCATTTTTCTTTCTCAAGTTTGCTTTGGCTATTTGGGGTCTTTTGTATTTCCATAAAAATTGTCAATTTTTTGTTATAGTTCTGTGAAAAATGCCAGTGGTAGTTTGATAGGTATTACATTGAATCTGTAGATTGCTCTGGGTAGTAAAGTCATTTTCACAATGTTGAGTCTTTCAATCCAAACATGGTACATCTCTCCATCTGTTTGTATCATGTTTAGTTTCCTTCATCAGTGTCTTATAGTTTTCTACATACAGGTCTTTTTTCTCCTTAGGTAGGTTTATTCCTAGGTATTTTATTCTCTGTTGCAATGGTAAATGGGAGTGTTTCCTTAATTTCACATTCAGATTTTTCATCAATAATGTATAGGAATGCAAGAGATTGCTGTGCACTAATATTTTATCCTGCTACTTTACCAAATTCATTGATTAGCTCTAGTAGTTTTCTGGTAGCATCTTTAGGATTCTCTATGTATAGTATCATGTCATGTGGAAACAGTGACAGCTTTTCCAATTTGGATTCCTTTTATTTCTTTTTCTTCTCTGATTGCTGTGGCTAAAAATTCCAAAACAATTTTGAATAATAGTGGTGACAGCAGGCAACCTTGTCTTGTTCCTGATCTTAGTGGAAATGGTTTCAGTTTTACACAATTGGGGATGATATTGACTCTGGGTTTGTCAAATATGGCCTTTATTATGTTGAGGTAAGTTCCGTGTATGCCTGCGCTCTGGTGGGTTTTATCATAAATTGTGTTGAAATTTGTCGAAAGCTTTTTCTGCAACTGTTGAGATGATCGTATGGTTTTTCTCCTTCAATATGTTAACACTGTGTATCACATTGATTGGTGTATATTGAAGAATCCTTGCATTCCTGGGATAAATCCCACTTTATCATGGTGTATGATCCTTTCAATATGCTGTTGGATTCTGTTTACTACTATGTTGTTGAGGATTTTGGCATCTATGTTCATCAGTGATATTGGCCTCTAGTTTTTTTTCTCTGTGACATCTTTGTCTGGTTTTGGTATCAAGGTGATGGTGGCCTCATAGAATGAGTTTGGGAGTGTTCCTCCCTCTGCTACCTTTTGGAAGAGTTTGAGAAGGATAGGTGTTAGCTCTTCTCTAAATGTTTGATAGAATCCGCCTGTGAAGCCATCTCGTCCTGGGCTTTTTTTTTTTTTTTTTGAGGTACACGGACCTCTCACTATTGTGGCCTCTCCCGCTACAGAGCACAGGCTCAGCTGCCACGGCTCACGGGCCCAGCTGCTCCATGGCAGGTGGGATCCTCCCAGACCGGGGCACCAACCCGTGTCCCCTGCATCGGCAGGCCGACTCTCAACTGCTGCGCCACCAGGGAAGCCCTTGTCCTGGGCCTTTGTATATTGGAAGATGTTTAATCACAGTCTCAATTTCAGTGCTTGTGATTGGTCTTTTATATTTTCTATTTTTTCCTGGTTCAGCCTTGGAAGGTTGTGCTTTTCTAAGAATTTGTCCATTTCTTCCAGGTTGTGCATTTTATTGGTATATAGTTGCTTGTAGTAATCTCTCATGATCCTTTGTATTTCTGCAGTGTCAGTTGTTTGTTCTGCTTTTTCATTTCTAATTCTATTGATTTGAATCTTGTCCCTTTTTTTCTTGATGAGTCTGGCTAGTGGTTTATCAATTTTGTTTATCTTCTCAAAGAACCAGCTTTTAGTTTTATTGATCTTTGCTATTGTTTCCTTCTTTTCTTTTTAATTTATTTCTGATCTGATCTTTACGATTTCTTTCCTTCTGCTAACTTTGGGTTTTTTTGTTGTTGTTGTTGTTCTTCTTCTTCTAATTGCTTTAGGTGTAAAGTTAGGTTGTTTATTCGAGATGTTTCTTGTTTCTTAATGTAGGATTGTACTGCTATAAACTTCTCTCTTACAACTCCTTTTGTTGTATCCCATAGGTTTTGGGTCATTGTGTTTCATTGTCATTTGTTTTTAGGTATTTTTTGATTTCCTCTTTGTTTCTTCAGTGATCTCTTGATTATTAAGTAGTGCATTGTTTAACCTCCATGTATTTGTGTCTTTTCAGGTTTTTTTCCATGTAATTAATTTCTAATCTCATAGTGTTGTAGTTGGAAAAGATACTTGATATGATTCCAATGTTCTTAAATTTACCTAGGTTTGATTTGTGACCCAAGATATGATCTATCCTGAAGAATGTTCCATGAGAAGAAAGTTTATTCAGTTGTTTTTGGATAAAATGTCCTAGAAATATCAATTAAGTCTATCTTGTTTAATGTGTCATTTAAAACTTGTGTTTCTTATTTATTTTCATTTTGGATGATCTGTCCATTGGTGAAAGTGGTGTGTTAAAATCCCCTGCTATGACTGTGTTACTGTCGAATTCCCCTTTTATGGCTGTTAGCATTTGTCTTATGTATCAATGTGCTCCTATGTTGGTCGCATAAATATTTACAATTGTTCTATCTTCTTCTTGGATTGATCCCTTTATCTTTATGTAGTGTCCTTCTTTGTCTCTTGTAACAGTTTTTGTTTTAAATTGTTTTTTTTTTTTTGATATGAGAATTGCTACTCCATCTTTCTTTTGATTTCCTTTTCATGGAATGTCTTTTTCCATCCCTTTACTTTCTGTATCTGTCCCTGTCCGTATGTGTCCCTAGGTTTGAAGTGGGTCTCTTGTAGACAGCATATATATGGGTCTAGTTTTTGTATCCATTCAGCCAGTCTATGTCTTTTGTTGGGAGCATTTAATCCACGTACTTTTAATGTAATTAACGCTATGTATATTCCTATTACCATGTCCTTAATTGTTTTGCCTTTGTTATTGTAGGTCTTTTCCTTCTCTTGTATTTACTGACAGAGAAGTTCATTTAGCAATTGTTGTAAACCTGGTTTGCTGGTGCTGAATCCTCTTAGCTTTTGCTTGTCTGTAATGGTTTTAATTTCTCCGACATATCTGAATGAGATCCTTGCCAGGTAAAGTAATCTTGGTTGTAGGTTTTTCCCTTTCATCACTTTAAATATGTCCTGCCACTCCCTTCTGTCTTGCAGAGTTTCCACTGAGAGGTCAGCTGTTAACCTTACGGGTTTATTTGTTGTTTTTCCCTTGCAGCTTTTAATATTTTTCTTTGTATTTAATTTTTGATAGTTTGATTAATATGTGTCTTGGTGTGTTGCTCCTTGGATTTATCCTGTGTGAGATTCTCTGCACTACCTGGACTTGATTAACTATTTCCTTTCCCATATTAGGGAAGTTTTCAACTATAATCTCTTCAAATATTTTCTCAGTCCCTTTCTTTTTCTCTTCTTCTGGGGCCCCTATAATTCGAATGTTGGTGCATTTAATGTTCTACCAGAAGTCTCTGAGACTGTCCTCAATTCTTTTCATTCTGTTTTCTTTATTCTGCTCTGCAGTGGTTATTTCCACTATTTTATCTTCCAGGTCACTTATACGTTCTTCTGCCTCAGTTATTCTGCTATTGATTCCTTCTAGAGCATTTTTAATTTCATTTATTGTGTTGTTCATCATTGCTTGTTTGCTCTTTAGCTCTTCTAGTTCCTTGTTAAATGTTTCTTGTATTTTTCTCCATTCTATTTCCAAGATTCTGGATCATCTTTACTATCATTATTCTGAATTGTTTTTCAGGTACGCTGCCTATTTCCTCTTCATTTGTTTGGTCTGGTGGCTTTTTACCTGCCTCCTTCATGTCCTGTGTATTTCTCTGTCTTCTCATTTTGCTTAACTTACTGTGTTTGGGGTCTCCTTTTCACAGGCTGCAGGTTCTTAGTTCCCATTGTTTTTGGTGTCTGCCCCAGTGGTTAAGGTTTCTTCAGTGGGTTATGTAGGCTTCCTGGTGGAGGGGACTACTGCCCGTGTTCTGGTGGATGAGCCTGGATATTGTCTTTCTGGTGGGCAGATCCACATCTGGTGCTGTGTTTTGGGGAGTCTGTGACCTAATTTTGATTTTAGGTAGCCTCTCTGCTAATGGACGACATTGTGTTTCTGTCTTGGTAGTTGTTTGGCATAGGATGTCCAGTACTGTCGTTTGCTGGTCATTGATTGGAGCTGGGTCTTGATATTGAGATGGAGATCTCTGGGAGATTTTCACTCTTTGATATTATGTGGAGTTGGGAGGTCACTGGTGGACCAGTGTCCTTAACTCGGGTCTCCCACCTCAGAGGCACAGGCCTGACACCTGCCTGGAGCTCCAAGACCCTGTCATCAACACGGCTCTGAATAAAATGGAAAAGAAGGGAAGAAAGAAAGTAAAAATAAAATAAAATTAAAAACTTATTAAAATAAAAATTAAAAAATAATTATTAAAAATAAAAAAATTAAAATTATTACAAAAAAGAAAGAAAGATATAAAGAAGAGAGCAACCAATCCAAAACACATATCCACCAATGATAACAAGCACTAAAATGTATACTAAAAAAAAACCCCAAAAAAACAAAACTGAACAGGCAGAACCCTAGGACAAATGGTAAAAGCAAACTATACAGACATAATCACACAAAGAAGCATACACGTACACACTCACAGAAAGAGAAAAAGGAAAAAAATATATATATATCATTGCTCCCAAAGTTCACTGCTTTAATTTGGGGTGATTCATTTTGTATTCAGGTATTCCACAGATGCAGGGTACATCAGGTTGATTGTGGAGATTTAATTCTCCTGTTCCTGAGGCTCCTGGGAGAGATTTCCCTTTCTCTTCTTTTTTCGCATAGCTTCTTGTGTTCAGCTTTCGATTTTGCCCCACCTCTGTGTGTAGGTCGCCTGAGGGTGTCTGTTCTTCATTCATACAGGACAGGGTTAAAGTAGCAGCTGATTAGGGGCCTCTGGCTCACTCAGGCTGGGGAGGATGGAGGGGTACGGGTTGTGGGGTGAGATTGGGGTGGCAGAGCCCAGTGTGATGTTGCTACAGCCTGAGGTGTGTCACGTGTTCTCCTGGGGAAGTTGTCCCTGGACCACGGGACCCTGGCAGTGGCAGGATGCACAGGCTCCTGGGAGGGGAGGTGTGGATAGTGGCCTGTATTTGCACACAGGCTTCTTGGTGGCTGTAGCAGCAGTCTTAGTGTCTCATGCCCATCTGTGGTGTCGGCGCTGATAGCTGCAGCTCAAACTCATCTCTGGAGCTCATTTAGGAAGCACTCTTAATCCCCTCTCCTCGTGCACCATGAAACAAAGAGGGAAGAAAAAGTCTCTTGCCTCTTCCGCAGTTCCAGACTTTTCCCTCAGGCACTCCTGACTAGCTGTGGAGCACTAGCCTCCTTCAGGCTGTGTTCATGTAGCCAACCCCAGTCCTCTCCCTGGGATCCGACCTCCGAAGCTGGAGCCTCAGCTCCCAGCCCCCACCCACCCCAGCTGTTGAGCAGAGAAGCCTCTCTGGCTGGTGAGTGCTGACTGGCACTAATCCTCCATGCAGGAATCTCTCTGGTTTGCTCTCCGCACCCCTGTTGCTGCACTCTCCTCTGTGGCTCCAAAGCATCCCCCCTCTGCTAGCCTCAGTCTCCACCTGCAAAACGGGCTTCCAAGTGTGTGGAAACCTTTCTTCCTTCACACCTCCCTCCCACTGGTGCAGGTCCTCTCCCTATTCTTTTGTCTCGGTTTTTTCTTTTGCCCTACCCAGGTACGTGGGGAGAGTTTCTTGCCTTTTGGTAGGTCTGAGTTCTTTTGCCAGCATTCAGTATGTGTTATTTAGGAGTTGTTCCACATGTAGACGTATTTCTGATGTACTTGTGGGGAGGAAGGTGATCTCCACTTCTTACTCTTCTGCCATCTTGAAGCTCCTCCTGATTATTTCTTGTTAAGATATATTAATCAGCTGTATTTCCTAGGTGATCTCATTTTGCATTTGATAAAATTTGATAATGAAAATATGATTTTAATTGGTGATAAATTTGAAGAAATCACTTTTATGCAATAATGAAAAGTACATAAAATATAATCATGTTTCAGCATAATAAATTTATAACAGAATAATGTAGTTACAATATTAAATAACATTTAGGGGAAAAAGTTTAAATGAAATAGCCACAAACTCTAACAAATTTGAAAGCATTGTCATTAAAGGACCTTTAAACTGTTAGCAAGTAGACATAATAAAGCTGAAGAATAAAAAATATCACATAAAGGAAATTTCCATTAAATTGAAAATAATTATTTTAAAAGGGCTTAAATACAGCACTAATGCTTTTTGCTTACCATAATTTAGTTAAGGAGATTTAGGAGTTCCTGTGTATATTATAATGTTGGAATAATTGAGGAAGCAAGATTGTTTTAAGAATCTACTTTTTCCATGTTTAAGGTTATAGCTACACACTTGTATAAACTGTGAAACTATAATCTTTTGAAAATTAGCAAAATGTGAAGAATTTTTTAAAAATAACATAAAACAGCCTGGACTAAAATAAGCAAACCAAACCAATTTTTAAAAGGTAATCCTCAGAGATGTATTCATTTACCTCTCTGACATTTTAACCAGGAGAAAGCTTTGGTTATAGCTATCTGATGCTAATACAATTCTCTGTAAGAAAGTCCATCAATAAATAAAAGCAATTTGTTGAGGAGTATAGGCCATACATAATGCAAATCTACAGACTGATCATTTGCAGCACTAAACATATATGTGTTTTATAGAATAATTTAGAACATGTCTGGCTATATTTAATCAATGAAAAATTTTTGCCAAATCATTTTAGCTTAGCTTGCAATTCCTGAAAGGTGCTGTTGACATTTGGAGCAGGGCAATGATTTGCTCTGTCATACTATTCCATTTATTGGATAATGTTTACATCTTAGGCCCCACAGTAATAAATGCTAGTAGCACTGGTAATTGTCACAACTAAAAATGCCCTAACACATTTCTAAGAGAGAGGAACACTCCTAAATTCATAACCAATGGCAGTATATTTTGAAGATAACATGTTAATTGCCTTTATTTCAAAACTAGCTAACCTACCTCATTTTGCTATACAAACAATTATGAAATTACTTGAGTTCTATTTTTTCCAACAAAAATAGAATTAGGTTGTGTTTCCTTTACCATTTTATATAATTAGACATAGCATACATGAATATAAAAGTGCAAAACTAAAATTTTCAGTCAAATGATTTACCATAAAGTAAAAACTCATGTAAGTACTACTCAGGTCAAGAAATATAACAATGCCATCAGCCACAAAGTTCACTTCTGTCACCTCCAAATTACTACACTCAACTATTCTATAAATGAAAATAACTGTCCTGACCTAAATGGTACTCTTTGTTTAGTTTTCTTTGTGGCTTTTCCCCTTAAACATGTAACCTATTAACACTATATTTGAGTTTGTTTACTTTTTATAGAGATAGAAATGTAAAAATGTATTAGTTTTGTATACTTTCACTCAAACTTAAGTTTAAGAGATCTATTCATATTGATGAATGGAAAATGATCTAATAATACTAGTGGACTTCAATATCTTACTTTCAACAATGGATAGATCATTCAGATAGAAAATGCACAAGGAAATATTAGATTTGACCATACTTTAAACCAAATGAACCTAACAGACATATAAAGAACATTCCACCCAGTAGCAGCAGAATACATATACTGCTCAAGCACACATGGAACATTCTCCAAGATAGATTGTAAGACAGGTCACAAAACAAGTTTTAATAAAATTTAAGAAGATTGCAATCATACTAAGTATCTTTTTCAACCACAATGGTATGAAGCTAGAAATCAACACCAAGAGGAAATATGGAAAGTTTACAAATGTGAAAACAAAACAACACACTCTTTAATAGCAAATGGGTTAAAGAAGAAAGCAAAAGCAAAAGCAAGAAATATCTTGAAACAAATGAAAATGGAAGCACAGCATATCAAAACCTATGGTATGCTGCAAAAGCAGTCCTTAAAGGGATGTTTTAATAATAAATGCATATATTAAGAAAAAAGAAATATCTCAAATGAACAACCTAACTTTACACCTCAAGAACTAAAAAAAAAAAGAACAAACTGAGCCCAAAATGAGTAGAAGTAAGGAAATAACAGAGTCAAAATAGAGAAAAGAAAAACAATAGAAAAGATCAATGAAACTAAGACCTAATTTTTTAAAAGATAATAAAATTGACAAACCTTTAGCAACACTAACAAGAAAAGAGAAGACTGAAATTAATAAAATCATAAATGAAAAAGGAGACATTACAACTGTCATAAGAGACTGCTATGAACAATTAATGCTAACAAATTAGATAATCTAAAATAAATAAATTCCTAAAACATACAACCTACTAAGACTGAATCATGAAATATAGAAATTATGAAGAGACCTATAAGTAGTAAGGAGACTGAATCAATAATCAAAAATCTCCCAACACAGAAAAGCCTAAGACCAAATGATTTCACTGGTGAATTCTACTAAAATATTTAAATAATTAACATGAATCACCAAACACTTCCAAAAAATTATAGAGGAGAAAACATTCCTAAACTCATTTTACATTGCCAGTGGTACCCAGATGAAAAGCCAGATAAGGATACTACAATAAAACTATAAATCAACACCCCGATGAATATAGATGCCAAAATTCTCAACAAAATGTTAGCAAACTGAATTCAACAACACATTGAGAGGATCATACACCATGATCAAGTCAGTTTATCCCTGAGATGCAAGAGTGGTTTAGCATAAACAAATCAATAAATGTGATATACCACACTAATATAATGAAAGATTAAAATTATATGATCACATCAATTGATGCAGAAAGAATATTGTATAAAATTCAACATCCTTTCATGATAATAATCCTCAACAAATTGGGCATAGAATGAACATACTTCAGCATTATAAAAGCTATACACAGCAAAACCAGAGCAAACATCATACTCTACAGTGAAATGTTGAAATCTTTTTCTCTAAGATCAGGAGCAATACAAGGATGCTCACTCTCACCACTCATATTCAACTTAGTACCGAAAGTCCTAGCTAGAACAAAAAAACAAAATAAAGAAATAAAAGTCATCCCTATTAGTAAAGAAGAGTAAAATTGTCATTACTTGCAGATGATATAATCTTACATATAGAAAATCCTAAAGACTCAACCAAAAAAAAAACACTGGAACTAATGAAAGAATTCAGTAAGTTGCAGGAGATAAAACCAATATACAGGAATTAATTGCATTTCAATATACTAAGAAGGAAATATCCAAAAGAAAAATAAAGAATAAAAAATCCCATTCACTATAGCATCAAAAACAATAAAACACTTAAAAGTAAATTTAACCAAGATCTGTATAATGAAAACTACAAGACCTTGATGAGAGAAATTGAAGAAAAAAAATTGGAAAATATCCCACGTTTATGGATGGGAAGAAGTAATATTGTCAAAATATCCATAACACCCAAAGCCATCTATGGATTCCATGAAATTTCCATCAAAATTCCAGTGGCTTTTTCACAGAAATACAAAAACAATTCTAAAATGTGTGCTGAACCACAAAGAGCTCCGAAAAATCAAAGCAATTCTGAGAAAGAAGAACAAATTCAGATGCATCACATGTCCTAATCTCAAAGTATACTGCAAAGCTATAATAATTAAATCATTATGGCACTGACATAAAAATAAACACATAAAATAGACCAATGTAACAAAATCAAAAGCTCAGAAATAAACTCCCACATAAAGTCAACTAATATTTTAACAAGGGAGCCAATAAAATTTAGTTGGGAAAATATAGTCTGTTAAACAAAGGAAAAAATATAAATTATAATTATGTGATGTGATAGAGGTGGTAGCTAATGCTATGGTTCAATAAGTATATTTCCATATAAAATGTATCAAATCAACATGTAGTACATCTTAAACTTACACAATGTTATATGTAAATTATATATCAATTTTAAAAGAGAAAAATTTGGGGGATGAGGGGAAGATGGCGGAAGAGTAAGACGCAGAGATCACCTTCCTCCCCACAGATACACCAGAAATACATCTACACGTGGAATAACTCCTACAGAACATCTACTGAATGCTGGCAGAAGACCTCAGACCTCCCAAAAGACAAGAAACTCCCCACGTACCTGGGTAGGGCAAAAGAAAAAACAGAGACAAAAGAATAGGGATGGGACCTGCACCAGTGGAAGGGAGCTGTGAAGGAGGAAACGTTTCCACACACTAGGAAGCCCCTTGGCGGGCGGAGACTGCAGGTGGTGAAGCGGGGGAGCTTCAGGGCCATGGAGGAGAGCGCAGCAACAGGGGTGTGGAGGGAAAAGTGGGGAGATTCCCGCACAGAGGATTGGTGCCGACCAGCACTCACCAGCCCGAGAGGCTTGTCTGCTCACCCACCGGGGCGGGCGGGGCTGTGAGCTGAGGCTCAGGCTTTGGTCGGAGCACAGGGAGAGGACTGGTGTTGGCTGTGTGAACACAGCCTGAAGGGGTTAGTGCACCACGGCTAGCCGGGAGGGAGTCCGGGAAAATGTCTGGAGCTGCCGAAGAGGCAAGAGACTATTCTTTTCCTCTTTGTTTCCTGGTGCACGAGGAGAGGGGATTGAGAACACTGCTTAAAGGAGCTGCAGAGATGGGCGTGAGCCGTGGCTAAAAGCGTGGACCCCAGAGATGGGCGGGAGACGCTAAGGCTGCTGCTGCCACCACCAAGGTGCCTGTGCGTGAGTACAGGTCGCTATCAACACCCCTCTTCTGGGGAGCCAGTGCAGCCCATCACTGCCAGGTTCCTGGGATCCAGGGTGAATGCAAGGCGGGCCTCAGGCTGGTGCAACGTCACGCCGGCCTCTGTCGCCACAGGCTCGCCCCACACTCCGTGCCCCTCCATCCCCCCAGCTTGAGTGAGCCAGAGCCCCCGAATCAGTGGCTTCTTTAACCCCGTCCTGTCTGAACGAAAAAGAGACACCCTCCAGTGACCTACACGTGGAGGCGGGGCCAAATCCAATGTTGAGCCCCTGGGAGCTGTGAGAACAAAGAAAAGAAAGGGAAATCTCTCCCAGAAGTCTCAGAAGCAGCAGATTAAATCTCCACAAACAACTTGATGTACCTTGCATATGTGGAATACCTGAATAGACAACGAATCATCCCAAATTTAGGAGGTGGACTTTGAGAGGAAGATTTATGATTTTTTCGCCTTTTCCTCTTGCTGTGATTGTGTATGTGTATGGTTCTGTGTGAGATTTTGTCTGTATAGCTTTGCTTCCACCATTTGTCCTAGGTTTCTATCTGTCCAATTTTTAAAAAATTTTTTTCTTAATAATTAATTTTAATAACTTTTTTAATTTTACTTTATCTTCTTCCTTTCTTTCTTTCTTTTTTCCTTCCTTCCCTGCTTTAGAGAACAAATGATTCCAAATTGAGGAGGTGGACTTTGAGAGCAAGATTTATGATTTTTTCACCTTTTCCTCTTTTTGTGAGTGTGCATGTGTATGCTTCTCTATAAGATTTTGTCTGTATAGCTTTGCTTCCACCATTTGTCCTAAGGTTGTACCCATCCGTTTCTTTTTAAATTTTTTTCTTAACAATTATTTTTTAATTTAAAATTATTATATTATATTTTATTTTACTTTATCTTCTTTCTTTCTTTTATCCTTCCTTCCTTCCTTCCTTCCTTCCTCCCACCATCCCTCCCTCCCTCCCTACCTCTTTTCTTTCCTTCTTTCATTCTTTCCTTCTTTCTTTCTTTCTTTCTTCCTTCTTCTACTAATTCTTTCTATCTAATTTTTCTCACTTTAATTCTGAGCCATGTGGATGAAATGCTCTTGGTGCTGCAGCCAGGAGTCAGTGCTGTGCCTCTGAGGTGGGAGAGCCAACTTCAGGACACTGGTCAACAAGAGACCTCCCAGCTCTACATAATATCAAACAGTGAAAATCTCCCAGAGAGCTCCATCTCAACACCAGCAACCAGCTTCACTAAACGACCAGCAAACTACAGTGCTGGACACACTATGCCAAACAACTAACAGACCATGAACGTAAACCCACCCATTAGCAGAGTCTGCCTAAAATTATAATAAGGCCACAGATACCCCAAAACACACCACAGGACGTGGACCTGCCCAACAGAGACAAGATCCAACCTCATCCACCAGAACACAGGCACTAGTCCCCTCCACCAGGAAGCCTATACAACCCACTGAACCAACCTTAGCCACTGGGGACAGACAACAAAAACAATGGGAACTATGAACCTGCAGCCTGCAAAAAGGAGACCCCAAACACAGTAAGATAAGCAAAATGAGAAGATACAAAAACACACTGCAGATGAAGGAGCAAGATAAAAACTCACCAGACCTAACAAATGAAGAGGAAATAGACAGTCTAACTGAAAAAAAATTCAGATTAATGATAGTAAAGATGATCCAAAATCTTGGAAATGGAATAGACAAAATGCAAGAAACATTTAACAAGGACCTAGAAGAACTAAAGATGAAACAAACAATGATGAACAACACAATAAATGAAATGAAACTTACTCTAGATGGGATCAATAGCAGAATAACTGAGGCAGAAGAATGGATAAGTGACCTGGAAGATAAAATAATGGAAGTAACTACTGCAGAGCAGAATAAAGAAAAAACAAAAGAAGTGAGGACAGTCTCAGAGACCTCTGGGACAACATTAAACGCACCAACATTCGAATTATAGGGGTTCCAGAAGAAGAAGTGAAAAAGAAAGGAACTGAGTAAATATTTGAAGAGATTATAGTTGAAAACTTCCCTAATATGGGAATGAAAATAGTTAATCAAGTCCAGTAAGCACAGAGAGTCCCATACAAGATAAATCCAAGGAGCAACACACCAAGACACATATTAATCAAACTGTCAAAAATTAAATACAAAGAAAGCATATTAAAAGAAGCAAGGGAAAAGCAACAAATAACACACAAGGGAATCTCCATAAGGTTAACAGCTGATCTTTCAGAAGAAACTCTGCAAACCATAAGGGAGTGGCAGGATATATTGAAAGTGATGAAGGAGAAAAACCTACAACAAAGATTACTATAACTAGCAAGGATCCCATTCAGATTTGATGTAGAAATTAAAACCTTTACAGACAACAAAAGCTGAGAGAGTTTAGCACCACCAAACCAGCTTTACAACAAATGCTAAAGGAACTTCTCTAGGCAAGAAACACAAGAGAAAGAAAAGAACCACAATAATGAACCCAAAACAATTTAGAAAATGGGAATAGAAACATACATATTGATAATTACCTTAAATGTAAATGGACGAAATAATCCCAACAAAAGACACAGATTGGCTGAATGGATACAAAAACAAGACCCATATATAGGCTGTCTACAAGAGACCCTCTTCAGACCTAGAGACACATACACACTGAAAGTAAGGGGATGGAAAAAGATATTCCATGCAAATGGAAACCAAAAGAAAGTTGGAGTAGCAATTCTTATATCACACAAAATAGGCTTTTAAATAAAGACTATTAGAGCAGACAAAGAAGGACACTACATATTGATCAAGGTATCAATCCAAGAAGAAGATATAACAATTGTAAATATTTATACACCCAACATAAGAGCACCTCAATACATAAGGAAAATACTAACAGCCATAAAAGGGGAAATCGACAGTAACAAATTCATAGTAGGGGACTTTAACACCCCACTTTCACCCATGGACAGATCATCCAAAATGAAAATAAATAAGGAAACACAAGCTTTAAATGATACATTAAACAAGATGGACTTAATTGATATATATAGGACACTCCATCCAAAAACAATAGAATACACATTTTACTCAAGTGCTCATGGAACATTCTCCAGGATAGATCATATCTTGGGTGACAAATCAAGCCTTGGTAAATTTAAGAAAATTGAAATTTTATCAAGTATCTTTTCCGACCACAACGCCATGAGATTAGATATCAATTACAGGAAAAGATCTGTAAAGAATACAAACACATGGAGGCCAAACAATACAGTACTTAATAAGGAAGTGATCACTGAAGAATCAAAGAGGAAATAAAAAAAATATGTAGAAACAAATGACAATGGAAACACGATGACCCAAAACCTATGGGACGCAGCAAAAGCAGTTCTAAGAGGGAATTTTATAGCAATACAAGCCCACCTTAAGAAACAGGAAACATCTCGAATAAACAACCTAACCTTGCACCTCAAGCAATTAGAGAAAGGAGAACAAAAAACCCCCAAAGTTAGCAGAAGGAAAGAAATCATAAAAATCAGATCAGAAATAAATGAAAAAGAAATGAAGGAAATGATATCAAAGATCAATAAAATTAAAAGCTGGTTCTTTGAGAAGATAAACAAAATAGATAAACCATTAGCCAGACTCATCATGAGAAAAAGGGAGAAGACTCATATCAATAGAATTAGAAATGAAAAAGGAGAAGTAACAACTGATACTGCAGAAATACAAAAGATCATGAGAGTATACTACAAGCCACTCTATGCCAATAAAATGGACAACCTGGAAGAAATGGAAAATTCTTAGAAATGCACAACCTGCCATGACTGAATCAGGAAGAAATAGAAAATATGAACAGACCAATCACAAGCACTGAAATTGAAACTGTGATTAAAAGTCTTCAAACAAACAAAAGCCCAGGACCAGATGGCTTCACAGGAGAATTCTATCAAACATTTAGAGAAGAGCTACACCTATCCTTCTCAAACTCTTCCAAAATATAGCAGAGGGAGGAACACTTCCAAATTCATTCTACGAGGCTGCCGTCACCTTGATACAAAAATCAGACAAGGATGCCACAACAAAAGAAAACTACAGGCCAATATCACTGATGAATATACATGCAAAAATCCTCAGCAAAACATTAGCAAACAGAATCCAACAGCACATTAAAATAATCATACACCATGATCAAGTGGGGTTTATTCCAGGAATGCAAGGATTCTTCAATATCCGCAAATCAAACAATGTGATAAACCATATTAACAAATTGAAGGAGAAAATCCATATGATCACCTCAATAGATGCAGAAAAAGCTTTTGAAAAAATTCAATACCCATTTACGATAAAAAGCCTGCAGAAAGTAGGCTTAGAGGGAACTTTCCTCAACATAATAAAGGCCATATATGACAAACCCACAGACAACATCATCCTCAGTCGTGAAAAACTGAAACATTTCCACTAAGATCAGGAACAAGACAAGGTTGCCCATTCTCACCACTCTTATTCAACATAATTTTGGAAGGTTTAGCCACAGCAATCAGAGAAGAAAAGGAAATAAAAGGAATCCAAATGGGAAAAGAAGAAGTAAAGCTGTCACTGTTTGCAGATGACATGATACTATACATAGAGAATCCTAAAGATGCTACCAGAAAACTGCTAGAGCTAATCAATGAATGTGGTAAAGTAGCAGGATACAAAATTAATGCACAGAAATCTCTGGTATTCCTATACACTAGTGATGAAAAATCTGAAAGTGAAATCAAGAAAACACTCTCATTTACCACTGCAACAAAAAGAATAAAGTATCTAGGAATAAACCTACCTAAGGAGACAAAAGACCTGTATGCACAAAATTATAAGACACTGATGAAATAAATTAAAGATGATACATATAGATGGAGAGATATACCATGCTCTTGGATTGGAAGAATCAGCATTGTGAAAATGACTCTACTACGCAAAGCAATCTACAGAATCAATGCAATTCCTTTCAAACTACCACTGGCATTTTTCACAAAACTAAAACAAAAAATTTCACAATTTGTATGGAAACACAAAATACCCCGAATAGCCAAAGCAATCTTGAGATCAAAAAACAGAGCTGGAAGAATCAGGCTCTCTGAATTCAGACTATACTACAAAGCTACAGTAATCAAGACAATATGGTACTGGCACAAAAACAGAAAGATAGATCAATGGAACAGTATAGAAAGCCCAGAGATAAACCCACACACATATGGTCATGTTATCTTTGATAAAGGAGGCGGGAATGTACAGTGGAGAAAGGACAGCCTCTTCAATAAGTGGTGCTGGCAAAACTGGACAGGTACATGTAAAAGTATGAGATTAGATCACTCCCTAACACCATACACAAAAATAAGCTGAAAATGGATTAAAGACCTAAATGTAAGGCCAGAAACTATTAAACTCTTAGAGGAAAACATAGGCAGAACACTCTATGACATAAATCACAGCAAGGTCCTTTTTGACCCCCCTCCTAGAGAAATGGAAATAAAAACAAATACAAACAAATTGGACCTAATGAAACTTCAAAGCTTTTGCACAGCAAAGGAAACCATAAACAAGACCAAAAGACAACCCTCAGAATGGGAGAAAATATTTGCTAATGAAGCAACTGACAAAGGATTAATTTCCAAAATTTACAAGCAGTTCACGCATCTCAATAACAACAAAATAAACAACCCAATCCAAAAATGGGCAGAAGACCTAAGTAGACATTTCTCCAAAGAAGATATACAGACTGCCAACAAACACATGAAAGAATGCTCAACATCATTAATCATTAGAGAAATGCAAATCAAAACTACAATGAGATATCATCTCACAGCAGTCAGAATGGCCATCTTCAAAAAATCTAGAAACAATAAATGCTGGAGAGGTTGTGGAGAAAAGGGACCACTCCTGCACTGCTGGTGGGAATGTGAATTGGTACAGCCACTAGGGAGAACTCTATGGAGGTTCCTTGAAATCTACAAATAAAACTACCATATGACCCAGCAATCCCACTACTGGGCATATACCCTGAGAAAACCATAATTCAAAAAGTGTCATGTATCAAAATCTTCATTGCAGCTCTATTTACAATAGCCCGAAGATGGAAACAACCTAAGTGCCCATCATCGGATGAATGGATAAAGAAGATGTGGCACATATATGCAATGGGATATTACTCAGCCATAAAAAGAAACGAAATTGAGCTATTTGTAGTGAGGTGGATAGACCTAGAGTCTGTCATACAGAGTGAAGTAAGTCAGAAAAAGAAAGACAAATACCATATGCTAACACATATATTTGGAATTTAAGAAAAAAAAATGTCATGAAGAACCTAGGGGTAAGACAGGAATAAAGACACAGATCTACTGGAGAACGGACTTGAGGATATGGGGCAGGGGAAGTGTGAGCTGTGACAAAGCGAGAGAGGGGCATGGACATGTATACACTACAAAACGTAAGGTAGATAGCTATTGGGAAGCAGCCGCATAGCCCAGGGAGATCAGCTCGGTGCTTTGTGACTGCCTGGAGGGGTGGGATTGGGAGGGTGAGAGGAAGGGAGACGCAAGAGGGAAGGGATATGGGAACATATGTATATGTAAAGCTGATTCACTTTGTTATAAAGCAGAAACTAACATACCATTGTAAAGCAATTATACCCCAATAAAGATGTTTAAGAAAATTAAAAAAAGAGATAAAATTTATATTGCTAGTTGTCCTCAATAAGATGGTCGGTCTGAATTACCTAATATTACTTTTATTTATTTTTTATTTTTTTTACAACATCCTATGAGGAATCTATTTTACATAAAATGTTGTCCTATTATAGTCTGAAAACCAGTAAGGGTCTCCAAGAATCATACTGGTAATCCTTGAACTGGCTATTTGTATAATATTATTTCTCATAAAAATTACTTTTTCCTGACATAATCAATGTATTTACAATAATTTAAAAATCTATAATTTAGTTTGATTTTAATAATTTAATGAATTACCTTACTTGTGAAGACTTCCCTATCCCCCACACATATTTATTGAAGCATTCATTGCATCACCTATTTGTTCCCATAGCATGTTGTCAAGGACCTTGTACAATCAACTATGAGCTCTGTTAGAGCAAGAAACCTTGCCTAGAACATGGTTAGTACTTAGTATATAAAGAATCATTTAACTTTCTCATTAATTATGATGAGATTTTTGCAGTGTAAGTGGACAGATTTTTTTCCCCAAATAAACAGTTTTCGGTTGATTATAAACAGAAAAAGAAATCTTGAAATTCCACGAATTTTATGATATTTGGCTAATTTCATGTGAAATTCATAACCAGTACAGTAATCCCCCTGCATATGAATGAGTTCTGTTTGAGAGTGCATTCATAAGTCCAATGTGATCGTAAGTCCAACAAAGTTAGCCTAGGTACCCAACTAACACTATCGGCTTTATAGTACCATATTCTAATAGGTTTATAATACTTTTCACACAACTAATACATAAAAAAAACACAAAAAATAAAACGTTTTTAATCTTAAAATACAGTACCTTGAAATGTTCAGTAGTACAGTACAACTGCTGGCATACGGGGGTTGGCATACAGGGGGTGGCATTGAGTGAACAGGCAAGAAGAGTTACTGACTGGAGGAGGGAGAGGAGGTGGGAGTTAAGCAGAGCTGAAGAATCATCAGTAATAGGAAACAGAGGGCAAGCTGCAATTTCACTCACACCAGACATTGATGGAACGCACATTCGCATCTTTGAAATTTCGCAACTTGAAGGTTCGTATGTAGGGGACTTACTGTTTGTGTTGTATATGAGTTATATACAGCTTATGAATCCATATGAATTATGAATCATAATTCAGTTTAATTGCCAAAGCAAAATAAAACCTGGTTTCAGCGTTGGAACCTTTTATTCAAGTGAAAGTTTATAGGGAAACATAATTCAAATAAAAGTAAAATTCTATGGTTTAAAATGCTGTGGGAGTCACTGGAATCATGCTCTGCTTCATTCCTCTAGTCTCTTGCCCTCACCTATCTCTCACCTCATAGTTAATTTTCTTGGCTATAACGGCTTTAACAATTTTAAGGTACATATAAACATTCAATAGTTACTTGTTGAAGGTTTGGATGAGGTAATTAATGAATTAAAAACAAATGCTGCTCTCAAAGTCTTTGTTTACTAAGAGAGCAGGAGAGCATACATGCACCAATATTAAGACAATGTTCAAGGGCCTAATTTAGAAACAAAATTTAAATAAGTCTCAGTTTTTGCATTTATATTAAGTGGAATGAAATCTAGAACTTGAATAAAAGGAAAATCTAGAAAAATGCCATTTAAGACTAACATGAGGGAAAATTCTCCAAGCACATCCATCTTTGTCAAGCTTTTTGTTTTAAATTTCAAAAATAATATGATTTTTAGAGAAAAGGATAATGATCCATGTTTTCATACTGAAATCTGCTACCTTAGAGTACCTGAAACACTATATTTTGGGGGAAGGAGATTACTGGAGTGACAATCAGATTATCTTCAGAGAGTTGATTCAAATTCTAATGCTTTGATACAAAGTAATACATTTAACTAAATTCATGAGGCAAATAAAATTAAAGTACAGGCATAACACATTTTACTGTGCTTTCCTTTATTGCACTTCACAGATACTGCATTTAAAAAAAATAATGAAGTTTTGTGGTAACCCTGTGTTGTTAGATAATGGTTAGCATATTTTAGCAATAAACTATTTTTTTAATTAAGATAATTACATTTTTTTAGATATAATGCTATTGCATACTTAATAGACTACAGAACAGTGAAAACATAAATTTCCATATGCACTGAGAAACCACTGTGACTTGCTTTATTGTGTAGCTTTATTGCAGTGGTCTGGAACCAACCACGCAGTATCTCCAAGGTATGCCTGAACTAAATTTGATATTTTCCTGGACATTTAGAGAGGGTAAGAAATGTTCGAAAGAAGTAATTTAAGGAGAATTTAATAAAGAGATTAGTGACAGAGTGTGAACAGAGTTTAGAGAAACTAACAAGGGATTGTGCAATAACACAGGGATCGCAAAAATGGGGAGGCTTTGCATCCTTAGTCCTGAAGGGGTAAAAGGGAGAAATTGACTACAAGAACCTGTATTAGAAAGCTACATGGAGGGTGCCACTTACCTGAGCTATGACCTTCAAGGTCTTTGGTAAGAGGATACAGCTTACCTGTAGGTTAAATGACAGGAAGAGAGCTGGAGGAATAAATACATCAATTTCATTCTCCAACTGTGAGCCTCTGCCTATCAACGCACACTCCATTGGCAAAACCTAATCAGAAGCCAAAGAGTAAGGAAGCTTGTTACTATGACCTTAAGTACAGAACAGGATGAGAGATAGAGAGTGGATCTGGAAAGGAAAGGGAAAATATTGATCGTGCTCCTCCATTGTGATGTACACTCTATGAATGCAGGGACTGTCTAATTTTTTCACCAATCTAGATGTATCCTCAGCACCTAGATTACTGCCTAGAACAAAGTCGAATCTCAATAAATATTTTAAAAATGAATTTGGATAGCCAATTGCATGCAATACTTTAAAAGATCTGGAAAAGGCACCAACTCAAAATGCTTCATTTAATATTCCATTTGTATTCATTGAGGCAGGCTAAGTTATACTGTGGAAAGGATTCCAAAATGTGACAAAAATAATACAGTTTTATTTCTTGCTCTTGCTATATGTCCTTCATAGTGTTGTCCCTGCTCTTCATAGTCACTCAGGGACAAAGTTGACAGAGAAGCCACCAGCTTAGAAATTGTCAGTCCTATACCAGAGGGAAAAGAGAATGTGGAATTATTGATAATTAAATAATCATTCTGTAAATGATGTCTGCTCACAACTAATTGACCATAGTTAGTCACATGGCCCCATTCAATCTCAATGGGAGCTGATAGTACAATCCTGCCATATACCAGAAAGAATGAAAGCCCAGAAATATGACTACCCGAATGCTGTCAAAGCAAGCATATTTTCATTGAGTAGATTATGCATGGAAGATAGTGGCAACTAGACATGTCAATAAAGCAAATTAAGTTTCTAGAAAAGAGAAAATTTATATTAATGAATTTACTAATAACAGTATTTATTAGGATTGTGTTTTGAGTTATATTGTGAGAGACAATTTTAGTTCAAATAAGACCTTCTGCCTTCCTATAAACTAGCATATTGTGAAGTTTTTTATTAAAGGTAGACCTCTTGAGAAGACAAGCATGCAACTGACACTTGTTGGACTTACTGAGTACATTCCTTTCATAGACTCATAAAATACAGCGGTTGAAAAGGATGCAAAAGGATACAGTCTCCTTAACCTAGAACTGAAGAAAATGAGGTCTAGAAAACCAATGGGAGTTGTTCCAAGAATACACAGTTGGTGGCAAAGCCAGGGCTCAATTCTAGGTCTAACCGCCACTCAAATACTTTTTCTACAACACTACAGCTGCATTTTATCTCTTACTGTAATTACTATTAGAAATATGACACCAATTAATTAACTTGACAGTAATAAGTACTCATTGTTTAGTAATAAAAGACAATTTTAATCTTTAGTCACTTTATGCAATTATACATAAACACCAGTTTGAGGACAGGATATGCATTCAATAAAGATTTGCTAGTGGTTCTGTTGATTATATGTGGAAGGGGAGAATACAACAAATTTATTGGATATTACCCTGACTTATCTATATTCCTTTGCTAGTAAAAGGCAAAAACCTGAGCAAATATTTAAGCAAACTTCCCAAGGTTTAAATGATATTGTTCTTCTATTTTTTTAACTGTTCACTCACAAAAATGAAAGACCAAAGAGTGCCTAGGGTTTCCACTCAAATGATTAAGTGATGAAGTTTATTATTGCTGATGCTGATGATCCTCCGAGAATCTAAGGTAAACCATACTGAGTAAATAGTCTAGTTACACGGAATTCCAGTGTTCTGCTATTAAATGATTAGTTATATCAAATTTTATTAGTATAATTTTATATTCATCAGTTTTATTTAAGTCAGTAGATTTGAAAACAACTTACTAAATTCTTATTTCATAAAAGCTCACTGGTGTGGATAAAAATGGGTAATTTTCAGTGTTTTTAATTTCTGAGACTGTGGCTGAACAGTTACTAAATAGCTCTCTACTTCATTAGAAAGTAAAAGCTTAGTTTTATTCATCTATAGAGTGGCTTAAGGCAAAGTAGCATAGCATATTAACTGTAAGATGAATTTTTTAACATGCTCATAGTTAACTCATTGTTTGCCTGAAGTATAAAATACATCATGATTTCAGGATGGTACTTTGAACCTAGTGCAATCCTTAGCTTCAGAGTTTGTTTCTCTAAAAGATGAAAATAAAGAACATCTCAGTTTTTGTATTCCTTATCGTCTGGTAAATCACTCTTTAAAAAATGGAAAATAACCAAATTGGTATTCCTTAAAAGCCACCTCATCTACAGCTTTGATTTATATGCTTTTTACTTATACCACTGTCAGAGTTTCTGAAGACAAGTTCTAAATAAAGATTCAGCAGGTAAACAGGATTTTCTTTTTTTTTAATGTAAAGATATAAGGTTCATTGCCTAAAAATAGCCATATGGGATAAAAAATAAATTATAGGTTTTGAAGCTCATTATAGGACCCACATATTACCAATGATAGTCATTACTATTATTTATGGAATCACAATGGTTCTGTTACATTTTTTAACTGTCTTGTAAATTCCAATGTGTGTGAGAGTTATTTCTTAACTCTTCTATCTTGGATTGAAATTATTATTTTCTGAGTTTAAAAATATGCTAATTTAATATGGTAAAGGAAGGCTAAAGACAGTAAACAGAAAGGAAAATAATTCAGTTTAATACCTTTATTTTATTTTCAATCTGTAACCTATAGCAATTTTTTTTTTTGGCCACATTGTTACCATGGGGAATCTTTGTTCCCTGACCAGGGATCAAACCCGCACCTCCTTCAATGGAAGTGTGGAGTCTTAACCACTGGACCTCCAGAGAAATCCCACCTATAGCATTTTGAACTTAAATTAATGCCATTGAAGACTGGAGAAAATGTGTACACAAAGAATTGCCACATAGGCATATTGTTTTTTCAAAGTTTAGGTAGTACAACTATTTCTTTTAGGTTTGCTCCATTAAGTACATTCCAGAACTCCATTGTGAAGCAAATGACATTAGAAAACAAACAGAATAGATGCCAATCATAAGGAAATTTTAACTCTATCTAAAGACATTTAAAATAAGTTGATGAAAAATTAGTTATGATTTTTCTATGTAAAGTGGTATATAAATATTATCAAACTATAATTTATTTATCATTCACTCATTCTTTCAACTAACATTTTAAAAGTGTTTCCCTCATTAGGGAACAGTGAATCAAAAACACGAGATACTACGTTACCCCCTCTAGAATGGCTAGAATCAAAAATTTGACCATAGGAAATATTAGCAAGGATGTGGAGAAATTGGAACCATCATACACTCCTGGTGAAAATATAAAATTGTATAGCCATTTTGGAAAACATTCTGGAAATTCTTTAAAGAGTTAAAAATAGAGTTGTCATAGGATCTAGCAGTTCCACAGCTAGATATACCCAAGAGAAATGAAAACATTATGTTCATACAAAAGTTGCTTCACAAATGTATATAGCAGCATTATTCTTAATAGCCAAAAGAAGAAACCACCCAAAAGTCCATCAATGGATGCATGGGTAAACAAAAGTGGTTTAGCTATACAATGCAATAGTATTCAGCCATAAAAAAGGAATAAAGTACTGATTCATGTTATAACACGGATAAACTTTGAAAAAAATTATGCTAAGTGAAAGAAAACAGTTACAGAATCCCACTATTATACAACCACATTTACATGAAATACCCAACTAGACAAATCCTAGAGAAAAAGGAGATTGATTAGTAGTTGCACAGGGGCTGAGATGAAAAGGAGCTGGGGAAAGACTACTAATGGTTATGGGTTTTCTTTTGGGGGTGGTGAAAATATTTTGGGATTAGATAAAGGTGATGATCGCACAAATCTTTAAATATATGAAAAACCACTGAAGTGTAAGTTTAAAAGAGTAAATTTTATGGTATATGAAATATAACTCAATAAGGCTGCTCTTTTTTTAAAAAAAAAGATGTTTGTTATATGTGAGACACTATTTGGGATGTAAGATAACAAAACACAGTTCCTGCTCTCAAAAGGAAAAAAAATTGCAAACTGGAGAGAAATCAATATGGGAAATTATTGCACTAGTCTTGGTAAGAAATGGGAGATAATTATTGGATTGGCTCAAAGGTAAATGTGGTAGAGATGAAGAGGAAGCTATAGGTTTGAGAAATTAACTGAGATGTAGAATCAATATGATTTCTTCTAACATCGGATATGGCAATGAATGAAGGAATCAAAGATATTCTAGTTTGTTACAAAAAAGATCATTATTTTACATGAGTAATACAGGAAGAGGAGAAGGATTCTAGGAAAAGAAAAGCAATATAGTTTTGGACATTGAATTTAAAGATATCTATAGAACTACATCCACCCACATTTATTGTCCATTTTGTCTTCATCAGTAACCATTTCTGGAAACTGAATTAGATCTTTGTTAGCCATATAACAGTTCATACTCTTAGGAAAAATATCTTCCTTCTGAAAATCTAGTCTTAATTTCATTAATCTAGAAAGAATATTTTGGACCTAAAAATGCCTTGAGAGTGGTAGAATAACAGCACAAAAAGAACTTACTTTCCTCAACAAAATCTGGACCAGCTTCACATATACTTCATGTAAATTTCTGGAATCTAATGTCTACTAGCATTTTCACTTTGATTTGTATGCATTAACCTTTATGTTGTTTTAACATTTTTTAAACATCTTTATTGGAGTATAATTGCTTTACAATGGTGTGTTAGTTTCTGCTTTATAACAAAGTGAATCAGTTATACATATACATATGTTCCCATATCTCTTCCCTCTTGCGTCTCCCTCCCTCCCACCCCTTTAGGTGGTCACAAAGCACCGAGCTAATCTCCCTGTGCCATGCGGCTGCTTCCCACTAGCTATCTGTTTTACGTTTGGTTGTGTATATATGTCCATGCCACTCTCTCACTTTGTCACAGCTCACCCTTCCCCCTCCCCATATCCTCAAGTCCATTCTCTAGTAGGTCTGTGTCTTTAACATTTTAATAACATATTATATGCCTTCACTCCTGAGAAACATTTTTGATTTCAATGATTTAAGAATGCGAACCATAAGGACACATTTTTATTAGGAGCCTGCATAAACATTCCTTCTATGAGCAGAAAATTCTCAATGGTATAAAGGGAAATCAGAAGAGGGATTGGGGAAAGTCAAAACGGTGAGTAAATCATATATTATAGATCTCTTGCCCATAAATAAATAGTGCCTAAATATTCATATTATGTAAAATATACATATTTTGAATATAAAAATGGCTACAGAATGTATAATTTTGTTTTTAAAAGTAGATTTATGTTTTCTTCTGCTAAGAAATTGTTACTTGAGATAGAATTAATTAAAATGGAGGATACATATATAGTAATATATATAATATTCTTACTATTATATAATATTCACTTTAAATGGTGATGTTTACAATTTATCTATTTATGTCAGTCATAGCTAAAACACGCACTCTCACAAGAATCAACTCTGAATTATCTATACAAATAAAATGGCTGAAGGATATATAAAATCCAAAAATTATTTATAAACCCAGTTGCTAATTTCCCAATCCTCATTCCCATCATTATTGTTTGCTTAGGCTTCAAATGCCTAGAACACACACCATTTACTGCTTTAGAGAGATGATGCTTTGGGAGTTCAATTGTCCTCTAATTTTAACTGTATACTGAAGAGTCTAAATGTAGAAATTCATAGCTAAATATATTTTTTATTACTAAAATTATATAAAATTTATCAAGTATTAGTCAATCATGGACTCCTGCAAATAATTTTTCTACTTTAGTGCATAACTTTGGTCTTTATATTGAATTAGGTCAAGGAACTACATAAGTATCATCTCAATGTCTTAAATTATCAGATAAAAGAATATTTTTATATTTAGTTGAGAATATCAAGTCTCTTTACAAAAGATTTCAAAATTAATTAAAATGAAGATAAAAAACTGGTCTTCTAATATTCACATTGGATATCTAAGCACATAATTAAATTGTCTGCATGGCTATATTAGCAATAAAGAGGAAGAAAAGTTGATGTACCACTATAGAGAAATGGAAAGATTTTGGAGATTTTTCTTTCAGAAAATAGAGTGGACAGAGCTAATATGTATACTGCTGCTTGTTAAACATGTGTATACGTTTCACATTCAACATAACCAAAATGTTTAAATATATATATATATATATACAAACCAAAGGAAAGAAAGAGAAATTTCAAGGTGCCAGAAAAAAACTCTAAGCTAGATTAACAACCTTAGCTGACTCTAGTGATCTAGAGATACCCTATTGAATACAGAACAGACATAGGGGATGAGACCTTAAATCCATATGGGGATAAGAGATCTGGTCTTGGATGAAGGTAAAGCAGGGAATTACATTTGAAATAGCCTAAAGCTGAGACTTTGGAAAGGCAAACCCTTCAACGAAAGGAAATTGGAAAGGTTCTGCCCACTGGCCCACAAAATCTATAAGGAATTTGTTTCTCTGCCTAGAATTTCTTGGTGAAAAATATATTCCATTAAAAAATAATGTTTAAGATACCAAATGGGCATGTGATTTCAAGTTTACACCACTTATTTGGTGCAAAAATTCTGAGGCCAATAAATGTACCTGAAACCCCTGAGGGCGCACCTACTATAGCAAATGCAAAATCTCTTTAACAACCGTCGTGAATGCCTTGATGATCCACCCAGATCCCCCTGAAAAATGAAGAACTTATTTCCCCCAGCTGTATGGAGTGAGGCCTAGGAGATAGCCTATAGCTGTCAGCCCCTATGGGGATTACCACTGCTGAAAAGATCCAACTTGCCCAGAGGCACACTTTCACCTCAAGGCAGCCTGCCTCCAAAGACTGGTCAAAGTGATAATATAAGGGTCAAGCTCTCTTGTTACAATGGGACAATTTTAATAACTCCTTGAAGGGTCTGCTGAGTCATTTATTAAACCTGTATTGCAGTATTAATCTTGAGAGCACACCGTAAAAGAAAATTCTATATGCAAATCCATGCACATATGGTCACCTTATTTTTGATAAAAGAGGCAAGAATATACAATGGAGAAAAGACAGCCTCTTCAATAAGTGATGCTGGGAAAACTGGACAGCTACATGTAAAAGAATGAAATTAGAATACTTCCTAACATCATACACAAAAATAAACTCAAAATGGAGTAAAGACCTAAATGTAAGGACAGACACTATAAAACTCTTAGAGGAAACATAGGCAGAACACTCTATGACATAAATCACAGCAAGATCCTTTTTGACCCACCTCCTAGAGAAATGGAAATAAAAACAAAAATAAACAAATGGGACCTAATGAAACTTAAAAACTTTTGCACAGCAAAGGAAACCATAAAAAAGATGGAAAGACAACCCTCAGAATGGGAGAAAATATTTGCAAAAGAAGCAACCGACAAAAGATTAATCTCCAAAATTTACAAGCAGCTCATGCAGCTCAATATCAAAAAACAAATAACACATTCCAAAAATGGGCAGAAGACCTAAATACACATTTCTCTAAAGAAGATATACAGATAGCCAACAAACACATGATAGAATGCTCAACATCATTAATCATTAGAGAAATGCAAATCAAAACTACAATGAGGGGCTTCCCTGGTGGCGCAGTGGTTGAGAATCTGCCTGCTAATGCAGGGGACACGGGTTCGAACCCTGGTCTGGGAGGATCTCACATGCCACAGAGCAACTAGGCCCATGAACCACAATTACTGAGCCTGCACGTCTGGAGCCTGTGCTCCGCAACAAGAGAGGCCGTGATAGTGAGAGGCCCACGCACCACAATGAAGAGTGGTCCCCGCTTGTCACAACTAGGGAAAGCCCTTGCACAGAAATGAAGACCCAACACAGCAAAAATAAATAAATTAATTAATAAACTCCTACCCCCCCAAAAAAAAGCTACAAGGAGGTACCACCTAAAACCTTCAGAATGGCCATTATGAAAAAATCTACAAACATAAATGCTGGAGAGGATGTGGAGAAATGGGAGCCCTCTTGCACTGTTAGTGGAAATGTAAATTGATACAGCCACTATGGAGAACAGTTAGGAGGTTCCTTACAAAATTAAAAATAAAACTACCATATGACCCAGCAATCCCTCTACTGGGCATATACCCTGAGAAAACCATAATTCAAAAAGAGTCATGTACCACAATGTTCATTGCAACTCTATTTACAATAGCCAGGACATGGAAGCAACCTAAGTGTCCATCGACAGACGAATGGATAAAGAAAATGTGGCACATATATACAATGGACTATTACTCAGCCATAAAAAGAAACAAAATTGAGTTATTTGTAGTGAGGTGGATGGAGCTAGAGACTGTCATACAGAGTGAAGTAAGTCAGAAAGAGAAAAACAAATACCGTATGTTAACACATATATGTATATGGAATCTAAAAAAAAAAAAGGTTCTGAAGAACCTAGGGACAGGACAGGGATAAAGACACAGATGTAGAGAATGGCCTTGAGGACACGGGGAGAGAGAAGTGTAAGCTGGGACGAAGTGAGAGAGTGGTATGGACTAATATATACTACCAAATGTAAAATAGATAGCTAGTGGGAAGCAGCCGCATAGCACAGGGAGATCAGCTCTGTGCTTTGTGACCACCTAGAGGGGTGGGATAGGGAAGGTGAGAGGGAGATGAAAGAGGGAGGAGATATGGGCATATATGTGTATGTATAGCTGATTTACTTTGTTATAAAGCAGAAACTAACACACCATTGTAAAGCAATTGTACTCCAATAAAGATGTTTTAAAACAAAAAAAGAAATAGAAACCATAATGGTAAAAAATGCACATTATAGAGAAAAAGGAAGGCAGATTTGGGTGGAAAATAGGAATGTTTGGGGCAGGCAGTAATAGTATATTGGAAGTCATTATCCAATCTATCTTTCTTCTAATGTGCATTCATGTTCTGCAGATACTAGAAAGTAAAAACATACATTTCCAAGGCTCCCTTGAACTACGTCTCTGGATGTGACATAGATTCAAAACAGATGCTCCGATGTGAGACTTTTGCTTCTCCTGATTCTGCTGTTTGCTGGCAAGCAGAGTCATATAGGCTTAACAAACGTCCCCGTGTTCTGCCACTCATTTTATATCAGGACCATGACTAGAGTGAGGCCTTTGGCACGAAAGTTAAGGAGATACCAAAAGTCTCAGTAATCAAGATACATTATATTTAATGAAATATTTTGGAAGGCAAAATTAATGTAAAAAATCCACAATGGACAAAATATAAAAGTTCTAGAGAAAGCTAGGATCAACATACTGATTTTGACTCAGGCTCTAATATGGCTTCTGACCAGCAATGTAATTGATCCTATCTTTATTTACAACATTGATAATTTGCCCATTTTGAATATTTTGCCCATTTTGAAATCAGAAAATTATTTCTGATTTAATTACATTATCAGTATATTTTGTTTGTGTTTACCATCTTATGTTATGCTCTCCATTTGTTTTGTCCAATATTTTTTTTCCTTTTCTTTCTGACCTATTTTTGATTGATTAATTATTTTAATATTCAATTTGCTTTTTTCTCCTAGTTTAGGTAAATTCATATTCTACTTCTATCCTTTTAGTGATTACCTAGAAATTTAATCTTGTAGATTCAATGATATAATTACTAAATATCTGTTCCCTCCTCCAGGTGTGTGTTTCTAGGAACTTTTAAACTTTATGTGGGTTATCCGTTTTTTTGACATATAATTTTTCATACTACTCTCTTATAATCCATTCTATTTCTGTAATATTTGAAACAAAGTTCTCTCTCTCATTCTGGATTTTAGACATCTGAGTCCTCTCTCTTTTTCCTCAGTAAATATAATAAATAATATAGCTGAAATTTTATTAGATATATTAATATTATAGAAAAAACACCTTTTGCATTTTTTGATTATATATAATGATTTTCTATTCCTTATTTTATCTTTGCTCTTATCTCTATTTCCTACATTTCACTAATTTTAGGTTTAACATGTTCCTCTTCTTCTAGTTCCTTAAGGTGTAACATTAAGTTATTGAGTTGAGCCCTTTTTTCTTTTTCAATATAAGCATTTACAGCTATAAATATCTTTCATAGGACTGCTTCTGCTGTATCTCATAAGTTTTTGTATGTTGTGCTTTAATTTTTATTTATATCCAGATATTTTCTAATTTCCTTTGTGATGTTATTCTTTGACTCATTGTTATTTTAAAATGTGTTGTTTAATTTCCACATAATTGTGACTTTTCCAATTTTTCTTCTGCTATTGATTTCAAGTTTCTTTCCATTGTGATCAGCCAAAAACACTTTGTATGATTTCAATCTTTTAAATTTATAAACACTTGTTTTGTGACCTAATATATGGTTTATCCTTGGATATGTTATACGTGTACTTGAGAAAATATGTATTTTACTATTGTTGAGTGAAATTATCTCTACAAGTATTTTAGGTTCAGTTAGTCATATTGATATATAAGCCCTCTGTTTCCTTATTGATCACTTGTCTGGTTGTTATATTCACTATTGAAAGTGGGGTATTGAACTTTCCTACAATTAATGTGAAGCTGTTTATTTCTCCCTTCATTTCTGTCAATGTTTGCTTAATATAAATTGGAGCTATGTTGTTTGGTACACATATATTTATAATTACTATTTCCTCTTGGTGAATTGATGCTTTTTTCAATATATAATGTCTTTCTTTGTCTCTTTTGACTCTTTGGTTTTTCAAGAGTGTGTTGTTTAATTTTTACATACTGGTGATTTTCTAGGTTTCCTTCTGTTTCATTCCATTGTGGTCAGAAAATATACTTGGTATGATTTCAATCTTAAATTTGTTGAGTTGTTTTGTGACCTACCATGGGATCTAGCCTAGAGAAGGTTTAGTGTGTGCCTGAGAAGAATGTGTGTTCTACTGTTGTTGAAGGGAATGTTCTAAATATATCTGTTAGGTTCATTTGATCTCTAGTGTTGTTCAAATCCACTGTTTCATTACTGATTTTTCTATTGGTGTTCTATCCGTTATTGTGAGTAGGATATTAAAGTTCCCTACGATAATTGAATTGCTATTTCTCCCTTCAGATCTGTCAGTGTTTGCTTTTCATATTTAGGTGCTCTGAAATTTGATATTTACTTTTATTTTATCTTCCTGATCAATTGACCATTTTCTCATTATATAATAACCTTCATTTTCTCTCATAACAGTTTTTGACTTAGTCTATTTTGTCTGCTATAAAGACCCCTACTCTCCTTTGGTTACCATTCACATGGAATATATCTTTCCATCCCTTCACTTTTGTTTATGTGTATCCTTAAATCTAAAGTGAGTATCTTGTAGACAACACACAGTTGGGTCTTTTTTTTTTTAGATCCATTCAGCCACTCTATGTCTTTTGATAGGGTAGTTAATCCATTTACTTTTAAAGTAATTATTGATAGGTAAGGACTTATTTTTGCCATTTTGTTCATTATTTTATTCTTTGTCCCTTTGTTCCTCTCTTGCTGTCCTCCTTTGTGATTTTTTGAATTCTCATAGTGATCTGCTTTGATTCCCTTCTTTTTTCTTTTGTGTATGCTCTGTATTTTCTTCATGGTTACCATGGGGCTTATGTAGAACACCTTATAACCATCTATTTTAATCACATTAAAAAATTCTACACTTTACTTCTCCCACACACACACTTTACGTAGTTGATGTCACAATTTGCCTTTTTTTATACTATGTATCCATTAACTTTTTTTTAGTTACTGTTATTCTTAATACTTTCATCTTTAAATTTTATACTAGAATTAAAAGTTATTTAATGTAACTTTAAACGTAATTTAGTGTAACCATTACAGTGTTACAGTATTCTGTATTTATCTATATATTTTCATTTACTAATGTGTATTATACTTTAATATTTTTTCATATTGCTGACTGTAACACCATGGGCTAGGATGTTGGAGATACACTCCATTCATCTCCCTCATTCTCTGTGGAGAAATCTTTCAATTCTGCACCTTCTCTCAACCTCACAGAGCTGTTTTGGTTGCAGCAAGTCCCTGCCTCTTTTCCTTTTTTCTTAACTGCTACACTGTGTCTGAACTGTTCTGGTTCCATCAGTGCTATGTGAGAGGAAATAGAAACCAGCCCCTCAGGCAGTATCCTGAAAGCTTGGGATGTTGAAGGAACACTTCAACACCCCTCCTTCCCTCCTGGAGGAGGTGTCTCAGGTTTTGCACTTTCTCTCAATCTTGCAGATCATGCCAGTGGCAGCAGGCTTGTCCATACCCTTTTCTTTGTTTTTAACTGTCCCCAGGCACCTAAATATGCTGGTTTCATCAGCACTCCATGGAAAATGAGACAGAAACTGACTCCACTGGCAGTGCACTGAAATGCCAGGATATTGGAGGCATGCTCTGTTCTCTCTCTCACCTGAGAGAGAAGTCAAGGTCAGAGGTGACCTGTCATGTTGAGCTGTGCTAACTTGGGGGAGGGGTTGATAGGGGTTAAATAAAATTGTTCTTCTTACCCTTCCCAATGCCACTTTTCTGGGTTTTGTGCTCTTCTGGAATATTACAACTTTGTAAATTGATGCTCTACTTCTCATAAAGGTATTTTGGTCTATATATCATTGTTAAATCAGTGTTTCTGTGGGAGAACAAGGATTAGGACTTCCTATTCCTCCATTTTAGTGGTTCTTTTGCCTGTAATCATTTGCTCCCAGGAATCTGCAGATCTGCAGTCTCCCTGAAGTATTCATGCACCACAGCACCTACCATTGTCTCTGTGGCTTCCATCCTGAGAAGAAGTGTGCTTCCATTCCCATCTGAGCTTCCAGTCAAGCAAAATAAGATACCAGTCAAAGAGTCCACAGACATAGAAGAGCATTGCAAACAATCTCTATTCCTTTTTTTTTTTTTTCAGCCCAAGGGAGGGAACCAGGAATTGGGCCACTTTCTCTGGAACTCAGGAACACCATGCTGAGGAGGGAGTGGGTTAAGGATGAGTTAAAGTGCCATGAAATTTCCTACTACTTTGAATGTGGATTTTGCTCGATTGGGCATTCACATGGTTTCTGCAGATCTTTGACTTTGTTCTAGAGCTCCTATAAAGTTATTTTAATCAGTCTGTAGTGCTTATTTTATGTTTCCATTGGGAAACAAGGTCCTGGAACTTTCTAGTTTGCCATCCTGCTGACATTACACTGTAATACGTTATTTTATATGATTTTATTTTTCATTTTTATAATTTATACTTTGTACTTTTTCAAATCTGGTAGATCATTTTTTGGGTTTCCTGTTCTTTGTGGATATTTTCATACTTGTCATATATTTCTCAAGTACTGAAAATATAGCTATTTAAAAATTAACATCTGACAACTCAAGCATGTGAAGTCTTTGTGGACTGTTTTTTTGTTGTCTGATTTTTCTGATGTTTCTCATACATAGTGTCCTGTTTTATTTTTCCTTTTGTGTGGATTTGTTTTTGATGGTGAACTGCTTAATTTCTTGTAAAAAATAACTACTAGGATTATTTGAGACCTAGAATAAAGGTACAATCCTACAGATAAGTTTCACATTTACTTCTCTTTGATGCATTTAGGCAGTACCAGCATAAGATTACTATGTTCTAATGGGAGGTTTGAGTTTTTAAGTGTTATTTGGATAGTATGGATTTGGAGTGAAAACACTGTAAGAACTAGTTTGTGTTTATGATTGAATTTAGGTGTATTTATGGACACTTTATTTTAGTCCTATACTGCGTGGTACCTTAGCAACTTTCCCTGTCATTTGGAGGGCAGGAGGGTTAAGGGTACATACATGCACTTTATTTCTAGTTTAAATCTATCCTGATTATATAGGTTTTTGGGGTCCCACTTTTGTTGAGAAGGTGTCTTTTGTTTGATACTCTTATCTTAAGAATGCCCTGGATTTTGCTTGCTGTTCCTCAAACCCTTCAAGACTATGGAAATCTATACTAAATGTTGTCAGATGGGAGGGGTGGAAATCTTAGGTCAAATATAGCTCAGTGATTTTCCTTACCATCCTTGGTTCTTCATTCACTCAATAATTCTTTACTATCTTGCCCATTCTTCCATGTTTTTAAAGATTTTTTAAAAAAAATTTCCAACATCTTTGACTACTTTCAGTAAGAGTATTAGTCTGGATATGTAACTACCTGTATTACTAGAAATAGAAGACCAGTATTGATTTTTCACAATCACAGTTTCTAGTTTAAATGGGCTACTGTTTCAAATCAGGAGTTGGTATATGAAATGAAAAGAAAATACTTATTCTACAAAGTGAATTTTCTCAACATTTCTCAAAATATCTTCTATGGATCACTTGCCTCTCAGTCACTCCAGCTAATTGTCAAAATGAAGATTTTTCTGGGTCCCACCTAAGACATATTGGATAATGATGTCTAGGAGTTAAGCCCAGGAATCTATATTTTTGTCAGCCAACCTAGTTAATTCATAAGTACACAAAATTTTAAGACCCTTCAATTTAGAACTAAAATTAAAATAGTTAATTTTCCTTTTAGTTTTACTTTAAAATACTTCCATTGAAACAAGAGAGAATAAAGAGAACCCCTGATGAGAAAGATAGGTCAGATGTCTAAATGATGTTTATGGACTTGACAACAAAGAAAAGTGGGAATACATTTTACACTTTAATAAATGTTAATTTCTACATAATTAGAGAAGTATAATTCATAATTGTGAGTATAAATTGATTAATATAACCAATAAAGAGTATTACATATTCAAAGGCAACAAAAAATTTTATTCTTCAATAATATTTTTAATCAGTGGTGGAATTTAGATGGTAGAAAAACCAATTTCAAACCATGCAGTTCACAGCAGAGCATTGTGCAGCAATTTACTTAACATGCGAAAGAACAAACATCTTTAAGCTTTGTGAAGAGCATGTCAGGGAGTCTGACAAGGAAAACCTCAGGGTATAGTCTTTCTACCTGCAAATAAATGGCTGCTACTGTGTTGTACATTCATGCACCTTTCACCTGCTGAGTTTCAGTGACTGATATTGCACTGGCCATTTTAAGAGACAGCTTCTCTGTAAACTGAATACAACCTATATTTCAGAGAACCTTCCACTCTTTTTTCCTGTTGATAAAAGCTAAATGACTATTATGAATCAAAATTCTTATTTTAGATATTGGTGGGTAATAAGATATGCATGAGAGGAAACATCTTTTAGGAGACTTGAAAACAGATGATGCAAGATAGATCTAATCAGAGGATGTCTATGAATTTAGTGTACTTTTGCACAAATAATTTAAGAATTTTGACTTGCTGATGATTCTGTAATCAAAAAGTGGGAAAAGTAACCGTATTTTAAAATTGTCATTTAGGAAAATGTAGGGCCTCTACAAATCATGTTAGCAGTTGTCATACCTATAATTTTTTTATAATCCATTGTAACCATTATAATATTGAAGACAAGAATATGCTATGGGCAGAAACACACAAAGGTGATGCCTAATGAGTCATAGGTTCTACATTCCTTGAAGTATAGGTGGAGTCTGTGACTTGCTTCTACCAATAGAATATGGCAAATGTGATGAGATGTCAATTCCTTGATAAGGTTACATTATAAGAGAGTCCATTTTATCAGATTAAAGGGAAAAACTCTCTTGCTGGACTTAAAAAGTAAGCTGCCAAATTTTTGATAGGTCTATGTGGGAAAGGCAGGTGAATGTCCTCTAAGAGTTGACTCACAGCCAAGAAGAAAATAGGAATCTCAGTACTACAACCATAAGGAAAAACTAGGTGGTCTTGGAAGAGGATACCAAATTCCAGAAAGAAATACAGCCTAGCCAACACCTTGATTGCAGTCTTGTGAGACTCTGAGCCAAGAACCCAGTTAAGCCCTGCTCAGACTCCTCAACCATAGATGGAAACTGAGATGATAGATAGGTGATGTTTTCATCTCTTTGAAATGTTGTTTTCTAACTGTGGGGGTGATAGAGTCAGCCAGTCCATCTTGCAACAACAATTTTAAACACTTAAGAAATGTATAACTGATTCACATTGTTATAAAGCAGAAACTAACACACCATTGTAAAGCAATTATACTCCAATAATGATTTTTAAAAAAAAAGAAAGAAAGAAATTTATTACAGAATAGTCATTAAGCAGTTTGGACGTAAAGATCTGTAGACTTTTTGCAGAACTGGTAAACAATGATTACATTTTGATATTTCCTTGAGCCTAGTTGCCATTATACCTATTGATTCATTGTCTCCAGATCTAATTGAGTCATCTTTAAAATATAGGTTAATAAACATTCACACATTAATACATAGGCAATTCTATTTTAGTGTCATTTATAACTTTTTTGTGGAACTCTGTAATTATGAATGAGATAGAAATAAGGCAAAAGTCCATGATTAAGCACAACCACTCTAGACACTGTGATGTATTTACCAGTGTGGTAATGTCAATCACATAGAAAAATGTTGACAGACAAAGCACTTTAAAGTTAACATATATGATATAAATTATCAATAGCCACATAAATCATCAAAACAAGATGCCTGTGGTCCTTCAAAATAATTGTTTACCAACTACATTAGAATTCAAAATGTCGGAATACAGATGTGATTTGTATAATCATAAGTAGGCATAGTCTTCAGTTATTTGGTAAAAGACCAGGGATTGCACTACAATTTTCCATAGAGAAAATGATCCCTTGATAGTATTATTAGTGATGGAAAACTGAAACCTTTTCTCACGACCATTTTTATTTTACCAAAAAAAAAAAAAAAGAAAAAAAAGGGGGCATAGTGAAATTTATGTCAGTGATAGGAACATTGCACTTGGAAGTTTAAGAAAAACTCACTTTAACTGAAGTTAATTGAAGTATTAATTTTGAAATCTTTAAGCCCCTCCCCCAGGTAAATATCAACAATATAATATTAAACAGAAGAAAATATAGAAAAATTTAAGGATAATTGTTATTGATGCCTAAAATCCATTTTATAGCATGCATCAACATTTTAAACATTAGTTTTTATTGTACATCTGTCATCTTAGCACCAGAATCAAAGTATGGTCTAAACTTTCTTTTATCAGTAGACATTTAATAAATATCAGTTTATTTGATATGAGGGAATAGTTTAAAATTTGGTATGCTTCAGATTAAACAAGTAAATAGGATCAGAATCAGAAACTATGAAACTATTTTTTTCACTTCTATGATCATTAATTTTATGTGCCAACTTGACTAGGCTGCAGTATCCAGATATTTCCTAAAATTCCAGTCTTGCTGTGAGAGTGTTTTTTTGATGAGATTAATATTTAAATCTGTAGACTTTTAATAACGCAGATTTCCCTCCATAACGTGGGTAGGCTTCATTCACTCAGTTGAAGGCTTTAGGCGAAAAAAACTGAGATCTCCCAAAGGAAAGAGAATTCTCCCTTTAGACTTGAGCTGCAAAATCAACAGCTCTTCCCTGGGTCTCCAGTCTGCCAACTTGCTCTGTAGATTTCAGAATTTACATCTTCCACAATTGTGTGAGGCAATTCCTTAATAATCTCTCTCTGTCTCTGTCTCCCTCTCAATACACACATACACACACACACACACACACACACACACACACACACACACACACACACATCCTACATCCTTTTGGTTCTGTTTCTCTATAGGACACTGACTAATACAGATTTTGATACAACAAGTGGTTCAAGAGGAATAGAATCTTAAGGATCAATTTTCTGAATTGATCCTGGGGGTTTCTGGAATTGGTTTTCTAATCTGATTTGACTGAAAAGTAAATGGTTCTATTTCTAGTAGGAAAAAGGGCACTGATAATCCATAGTGTGCTGTTGAAATAGAGATATTATTGGATTTCTGTCAAGATTCAAATATCTATTGAAAATTAAAAGTACCATCATAGAATGTTTCTCATCAAATATTTATAAAAAGCAACGTTCTGAGTGACCTTGTCTATGATACTTTAGGATTTTTTTTTCAAACTTATGAGTGTAACGAGATTGGCTGGTTGCTCCTAATTCAGCTGGACAAAGTAGGAAAAGAAAAGGCTGAGCTCAGGGATTCTAATTTCCAGCTCAAGTGCTGTATAAATGACCTAGAAGTTTTAATGTCTTCCCTGAAAGAAATCAAACCCAGAATTTTGTCCTGTGTGTGGCCAAATCACAATACAAATTGAATTCCCTACTTGCAGGGTGTCTTCTGTTAAAAGTGAGGGCATTGATTGGGAAGGAACAGGATCCTGAAAATTAGAATGAGTCTTTATGGGAAGATCCTGATGGTGCCGGGGATATTGAAACTCTAAATTCTGATTAGTCTTCTTTGCCTGTAGGAGCCTCTCCAACTCTGTCTGAGTAGATTAACCTTGCTGTGACTGGGGAAACTGCAATGGCTTCCCCTGAGGTAATTGCCTTGGAAGACACTGCTGATTTTCCTTGATACCTACCCCCACCACCCCTCTTTGCTTCTAGAGCTATAATTCAAATCCCATCAGGTGTTAAAGTTGAGGTACAAAATGTGACCCATAAGGAAGTGTGCACAATTATTTCAGACTTAAAAAGAACATGGGAAAATATTTCTAACTAATAGTGTATCTTAGATAATAATATATTGTTGAAATATATTAATTCCATATAAAATTAGTTTTCAACTTGAATAAGTCTGAATATATTGAGTTCTTACCATGTGCAAGGTATTCTTTAACAGCATCATTTTATTTCTTTGTGATCTGTTCTAGGCTTTCTTCTCTTTTCTTTATAACTTCTCTTCTTAATTGGTACCATCAACTTTGATTTTAATTTCAGCATCTAGATGCTGAAAATCCCTATAACTCTCCTCTAAGCTTCACATCTATTCATCCAGCTTCCTATTGAACAGTTCTACTTGGATGTCTCACAGACACACTAATTCAATATATCCCAAACCAACCTCAACACTTTTCATCTCAAACTCACTTTCCTTATAGTAAATGACATTACCAGCCACTCAACTGCTAATGCCAGAAAACTAAGATTCATCCTACACATCCCCAACCTCGTAATTATCTCTGGAATCCATTCACTTCTCTCCACTTCCACTAACTGCCATCTTAGTTCAGATAGACATTATTTTTAATCTTGACTACTTAAAAACCTCCTCATTAATATTTTTCTAAATACATATTTTACTACAATCCAGTCTTTACATAAGTCTTAATTAAACACAAATCTGGTCATTACACTCCCTTGCCTTTTCAGTCCCTTGAATATGCTATGAACATTTTCACCCGAGCATTTTCACAAGATATCCCTTAAACCTGGAACATTTTTCACTCCCAATTTTAGCTAACTTAGCCTAGCTAATTCTTTCTTCCTCTTTCATGTCTCAGATTAAATATCATTTCTTCATGCAAGCCTTTTCTGATATGCCAAACTTTGATCTCCTTATAACACACTCAAAATATTTCTTCATAAATCTTGCAAAAATTTATTCTATTTTCTCTGCTATTTAGTCATTTCTAGGAGGGCAAGGATTGTTTCTTATTCATTGCAATACCATTACTGGTACAATATTTGTCACTTAGAAGGAATGCAATAAATATTTACCAGATGAATGAATGGAAGTGTGAATGGATGAAGAGGTGAATGGATGGATGAATACAATATTTTCAAAAACCTACTGTAACATATTATGACAGTATCTAAAAGAAAACGTTTCTGTCATTCATTACATGGGTAATGAGATTATCCACTCTGATAAGTGTAGAACAGCTGAAAAAGAGTTGAAATTTAAAATCATTTAATAATATATGTGTGGATCTGTTTCTGTGTTTCATTTTGGGGGGATTATTTGTTTATATATGGTAATATTATACCTTTTTAATAAATTTTTATAGTAGGTCATGATATCTGGTAGTGTATAGCCTCCACTTTTGTTAATTCTCATGTCTGACTTGTTATTCTTACCTTTTGCATTTTCAAATAAATATTGAAATTAGTTTGTCAATTTGCAAAATAAATCTGCTGGTATTTTGATTTATATCTCGAATCTTAAATCTGTAGAAACATTTTGAGAGAATTTACATCTTTACAATTTTGAATCTTCCGATCTTTGAGAAAAATTTATCCCTCTATTTATGTCTACTCTCTCTGAAAAGCATTTTTTGTTTCCATTGAATGTCTTACACATCTGCATTAGATTTAATCTTATTGATACTTGATGTTTTTTATCATGTAATTAACATCATTTCTTAAACTTCATTTTCTACTACTTTGTGATTGTTGTATAGAAACAAAGTTCATTTTTTATGTTGACCTTGTATGCAAAAGACATGATATATTCCCTAATTATTAATGATATTCTGTGTGTTGGTACTTTCAAAAATACATTTACAACTATAACGATTTTCTTTCTCCTTTTCTATACTTATTCCATTGTTTTTTGTTCTTGCCATATTTCACTGTGTAGGACTTCTAGTACAACACTAAATAGAAATGGAAATTGTGTTCTTTAATTTCCCATTCAAATTTCAGGTTGTATGATTGAATATAATTTTATTTGTAAGTTTTTGTAGATGCCTTTTATCATACCAAAAGCTTTCCTTTCCACCACTATTTTGCAAATATTTTTAATTCAGAAAAAGTGAGTTCAATTTTATCAAACATTTTTTGTCTTAGCCAAGATAATAATTTTTTCTCCATGTTTTCTGTTAAAAGGGTGAAACATTTTGATAAGTTTTTTTTTTAATTTTTAGCCACCCTTATGTACCTTTAATAAATCCTACTTCACTAGGATGTATTTTATCTTTTCTTTTGAAATAATGATAGAGTCACAGGAAGTTGCAAAGAGCATACAGAGAGATCACTGTACCTTTCATCTAGTTTCTCCCACTGGTTACATCTTACATAATAAATGTATCAAAACCAGGAATTTTACATGGTACAACATGTGTGTGTATAGTTCTATGCCATTTTGTCCCATGTTTACATTCATGTAACCACCACCAAAATAAAAATACAGAACTATACCATTATCATGAAAATATCTATCATTCTATTCTTTTTGTAGTCATACTCACCTCCATTCCCCAAAGTTTCTCTACCAGCTGGTGATGACTAACCTATTCTTTATCACCCTAAATTTGTCATTTTGATAATGTTACATAAATGGAAACATACAGTGTGTGACCTTTTCAGATTAATCTTTTTTACCTCAGTATAGTTACACTCGAGATTCATCAAAGTTGCTGCATGTACCAATCATTAGTTCCTTTTTATTGCCAAGTAGTATATAATGGTATGAAAGTACCACCATTCACTCATTGTGGAGCACTTTGATTATTTCCAATGTGGTGCTAATACAAATAAAGTTGAAGAGAACAATAATGTACATATTTTTATGTGAATATAAATTTCTAATTTCTCTGGGATATGAGATACAAATGTGGTTGCTGGGTCATATCATAAGTGAAGGTTTAATTTTTTAAGAAACTGCAACACTATTTTCTAGTGTGGCTGTATCATTTTCATTCCCTCCTGCAATATATAAAAAAAAGTTTCTCTTCATCCACACTAGCATTTCATATAGTCACCATGATTTGTTTTACCTTTTTAATAGGTGTGTGATGATATCTTATTGTGCTATTAATTTGCATTTCCCTGATGGCTCACGATGGTGAAATTCTTTTTTCGTGTGTTTATCTGCCAACTGTATATCCACTTCTGTGAAATGTCTCTTCAAATATTTTGCCATTTCTAATTGGATTGCTTTTTCCTACTTTTTTTAAACTGTTGAGTTTTAGAATACTTTAGATATTCAAGATACAGTTCCTGGGATGAGGGGAAGATGGTGGAAGAGTAAGACGCAGAGATCACCTTCCTCCCCACAAATAAAACAGAAATACATCTACACGTGGAACAACTCCTACAGAACACATACTGAATGCTGGCAGAAGACCTCAGACTTCCCAAAAGGCAAGAAACTCCCCACGTACCTGGGTAGGGAAAAAGAAAAAAAAGAAGAAAACAGAGACAAAAGAATAGGGACGGGACCTGCACCAGTAGGAGGGAGCTGTGAAGGAGGAAAGGTTTCCACACACTAGGAAGCCCCTTGGCGGGTGGAAACTGCAGGTGGCAGAGGTGGGGAGCTTTGGAGCCACGGAGGAGAGTGCAGCAACATGGGTGCAGAGGGCAAAGCGGGGAGATTCCTGCACAAAGGGTCGGTGCCGACCGGCACTCACCAGCCCGAGAGGTTAGTCTGCTCACCCACCAGGGCGGGCGGGGCTGCAAGCTGAGGCTCGGGCTTTGGTTGGATCACAGGGAGAGGACTGGGGTTGGTGGTGTGAACACAGCCTGAAGGGGTTAGTGCACCACGGCTAGCTGGGAGGGAGTCAGGGAAAAGGTCTGGAGCTGCCAAAGAGGCAAGAGACTTTTTCTTCCCTCTTTGTTTCCTGGTGCACGAGGAGAGGGGATTAAGAGCGCTGCTTAAAGGAGCTCCAGAGACAGGCGCGAGCCGCGGCTAAAAGCGTGGACCACGGAGACAGGCAGGAGAGGCTAAGGCTGCTGTTGCCACCATCAAGAAGCCTGTGTGACAGCACAGGTCACTATACACACCTCCCTTCCGGGGAGCCTGTGCAGCCCGCCACTGCCAGGTTCCCAGGATCCAGGGACAACTTCCCCGGGAGAATGCATGGCGAGCCTCAGGCTGGTGCAATGACACGCTGGCCTCTGCCACCACAGGCTCACCCCACACTCCGTGCCTCTCCCTCCCCCCGGCCTGAGTGAGGCAGAGCCCCCGAATCAGCGGCTCCTTTAACCCTGTCTTATCGGAACGAAAAACAGACGCCCTCCGGCTACCTACAAGAAGAGGCGGGGCCAAATCCAAAGCTGAGCCCCTGTGAGCTGTGAGAGCAAAGAAGAGAAAGGGAAATCTCTCCCAGCAGCCTCAGGGGCAGCGGATTAAAGCCCCACACTCAACTTGATGTACCCTGCATCTGTGGAATACATGAACAGACAACAAATCATCCCAAATTGAGGAGGTGGACTTTGAGAGCAAGATTTAGGATTTTTTCCCCTTTTCCTCTTTTTGTGAGTGTGTATGCGTATGCTTCTCTATGAGATTTTGTCTGTATAGCTTTGCTTCCACCATTTGTCCTAAGGTTCTATCTGTTTGTTTATATTTTTTAAAATTTTTTTTCTTAATAATTTTTTTTAATTTAATAACTTTATTATATTTTACTTTATTTTATTTTATCTTCTTTCTTTCTTTTTTCCTTCCTTCCCTCCTTCCTTCCTTCCTTCCTTCCTCCCATCATCCCTCCCTCCCTCCTGCCTTTCTTTCTTTCTTTCCTTCCTTTCTTCTTTCTTTCTTCCTTCCTTCCTTTCTATATTTCTTTCTTTCTTTCTTCCTACTTCTACTAATTCTTTCTCTCTACTTTTTCTCCCTTTGATTCTGAGCCATGTGGATGAAAGGCTCTTGATACTGCAGCCAGGAGTCAGTGCTTTGCCTCTGAGGTGGGAGAGCCAACTTCAGGACACTGGTCAACAAGAGACCTCCCAGCTCCACATAGTATCAAATGGCGAAAATCTCCCAGAGAGCTCCATCTCAACGCCAGCAGCCAGCTTCCCTCAACGACCAGCAAGCTACAGTGCTGGACACACTATGCCAAACAACTAGAAAAACAGGAACACAACCCCACCCATTAGCAGAGAGGCTGCCTAAAATCATAATAAGTCCACAGACACACCAAAACACACCACCAGACATGGACCTGCCCACCAGAGAGAGAAGATCCAGCCTCATCCACCACAGCACAGGCACTAGTCCCCTCCACCAGGAAGCCTATACAACCCACTGAACCAACCTTAGCCACTGGGGACAGACACCAAAACCAACGGGAACTACGAACCTGCAGCCTGCAAAAAGGAGACCCCAAACACAGTAAGATAAGCAAAATGAGAAGACAGAAAAACACACTGCAGATGAAGAGCAAGATAAAAACCCACCAGACCTAACAAATGAAGAGGAAACAGGCAGCCTACCTGAAAAAGAATTCAGAATATTGATAGTAAAGATGATCCAAAATCTTGGAAATAGAATAGAAAAAAGTGCAAGAAACATTTAACAAGGACCTAGAAGAACTAAAGATGAAACAAACAACGATGAACAATACAATAAATGAAATAAAAAATACTCTAGATGGGATAAATAACAGAAAAACTGAGGCAGTAGAATGGAAAACTGACCTGGAAGACAAAATAGTGGAAATAACTACTGCAGAGTAGAATAAAGAAAAAAGAATGAAAAGAATTGAGGACAGTCTCAGAGACCTCTGGGACAGCATTAAATGCACCAACATTCAAATTATAGGGGTTCCAGAAGAAGAGAAAAAGAAAGGGACTGAGAAAATATTTGAAGAGATTAGAGTTGAAAATTTCCCTAATATGGGAAAGGAAAGATTTTTTCAAGTCCAGGAAGCACAGAGAGTCCCATCCAGGACCAATCCAAGGAGAAATATGTCAAAGACACATATTAATCAAACTGTCAAAAACTAAATACAAAGAAAGCATATTAAACGCAGCAAGGGAGAAAGAACAAATAACACACAAGCGAATCCCCATAAGGTTAACAGCTGATCTTTCAGCAGAAACTCTGCCAGCCAGAAGGGAGTGACAGGACATATTTAAAGTGATGAAGGCAAAAAACCTACAACCAAGATTCCTCTACCCAGCAAGGATCTCATTCAGATTTGATGGAGAAATTAAAACGTTTACAGACAAGCAAAAGCTGAGAGAGTTCAGCACCACCAAACCAGCTTTACAACAAATGCTAAAGGAACTTCTCTAGGCAAGAAACACAAGAGAAGGAAAAGACCTACAATAATGAACCCAAAACAATTTAGAAAATGGGAATAGGAACATATGTATTGATAATTACCTTAAATGTAAATGGACTAAATGCTCCCACCAAAAGACTCAGATTGGCTGAATGGATACACAAACAAGACCCGTATATATACTGTCTACAAGAGACCCACTTCAGACCTAGAGACATATATAGACTAAAAGTAAGGGGATGGAAAAAGATATTCCATGCAAATGGAAACCAAAAGAAAGCTGGAGTAGCAATTCTCATATCAGAAAATATAGACTTTAAAGTAAAGACTGTTAGAAGAGACAAAGGAGGACACTGCATAATGATCAAGGGATCGATCCAAGAAGAAGATACAGCAACTGAAATTATTTATGCACCCAACATAGGAGCACCTCAATACATAAGGCAAATACTAACAGCCATAAAAGGGGAAATCGACAGTAACACATTCATAGTAGGGGACTTTAATACCCCACTTTCACCAATGGACAGATCATCCAAAATGAAAATAAATAAGGAAACACAAGCATTAAATTATTCATTAAACAAGATGGACCTAGTTGACATTTATAGGATACTCCATCCAAAGGCAGCAGAATACACATTTTTCTCAAGTGCTCATGGAACATTCTCCAGGATAGATCATACCTTGGGTCACAAATGAAGCCTTCATAAATTTAAGAAAATTGAAACTGTATCAAGTATCTTTTCCGACCACAATGCTATGAGACTAGATATCAATTACAGGAAACATCTGTAAAAAATACAAACACATGGAGACTAAACAATACACTATTTAATACCGAAGTGACCACTGAAGAAATCAAAGAGGAAATAAAAATATACATATAAACAAATGACAATGGAGACATGACCACCAAAAACCTATGGGATGCAGCTAAAGCAGCCTAAGAGGGAAGTTTATAGCAATACAAGTTCACCTTAAGAAACAGAAAACATCTCGAATAAACAACCTAACCTTGCACCAAAAACAATTAGAGAACGAAGAACAAAAAAACCCAAAATTAGGGTTTCCCTGGTGGCGCAGTGGTTGAGAGTTCGCCTGCCGATGCAGGGGACACGGGGTCGTGCCCCGGTCCTGGAAGATCCCACATGCCGTGGAGCGGCTGGGCCCATGAGCCATGGCCACTGGGCCTGCGTGTCCGGAGCCTGTGCTCCACGGCGGGAGAGGCCACAAGAGTGAGAGGCCCGTGTACCAAAAAAAAAAAAAAAAAAAAAAAAAACCCAAAGTTAGCAGAAGGAAAGAAATCATAAAAATCAGATCAGAAATACATGAAAAATAAATGAAGGAAATGATAGCAAGGATCAATAAAACTAAAAGCTGGTTCTTTGAGAAGATAAACAAAATAGATAAACCATTAGCCAGACTCATCAAGAAAAAAAGGGAGAAGACTCAAGTCAATAGAATTAGAAATGAAAAAGGAGAAGTAACAACTGACACTGCAGAAATACAAAAGTTCATGAGAGATTACTACAAGCAACTCTATGCCAATAAAATGGACAACCTAGAAGAAATGGACAAATTCTTAGAAATGCACAACCTGCCAAGACTGAATCAGGAAGAAATAGAAAATATGAACAGACCAATCACAAGCACTGAAATTGAAACTGTGATTAAAAATCTTCCAACAAAAAAAAGCCCAGGACCAGATGGCTTCACAGACGAATTCTATCTACCATTTAGAGAAGAGCTAACACCTATCCTTCTCAAACTCTTCCAAAATATAACAGAGGGTGGAACACTCCCAAACTCATTCTACGAAGCCACCATCACCTTGATACCAAAACCAGAGAAGAGATTCACAAAGAAAGAAAACTACAGGCCAATATCATTGATGAACATACATGCAAAAATCCTCAACAAAATACTACAAACAGAATCCAACAGCACATTAAAAGGATCATACACCATGATCAAGTGGGGTTTATTCCAGGAATGCAAGGATTCTTCAATATACACAAATCAATCAATGTGATAAACCATAATAACAAATTGAAGGAGAAAAACCATATGATCATCTCAATAGATGCAGAGAATTCTTTTCAAAAAATTCAACACCAATTTATGATAAAAACTCTGCATAAAGTAGGCATAGAGGGAACTTTCCTCAACATAATAAAGGCCATATATGACAAACCCACAACCAACATCATCCTCAATGGTGAAAAACTGAAAGCATTTCCACTAAGATCAGGAACAATACAAGTTTGCCCACTCTCACCACTCTTATTCAACATAGTTTTGGAAGACCTAGAGTCTGTCATACAGAGTGAAGTAAGTCAGAAAGAGAAAGAGAAATACCATAGGCTAACACATATATATGGAATTTAAGAAAAAATAATGTCATGAAGAAGCTAGGGGTAAGACAGGAATAAAGACACAGACCTATTAGCGAATGGACTTGAGGGTATGGGGAGGGGGAAGGGTGAGCTGTGACAAAGCAAGAGAGAGGCATGGACATATATACAGTACCAAACATAAGGTAGATAGCTAGTGGGGAGTAGCCACATAGCACAGGGAGATCAGCTCAGTGCTTTGTGACCGCCTGGACGTGTGGGATAGGGAGGGTGGGAGGGAGGCAGATGCAAGAGGGAAGAGATATGGGAACATATGTATATGTATAACTGATTCACTTTGTTATAAAGCAGAAAGTTACACACCATTGTAAAGCAATTATACCCCAATAAATATGTTAAAAAAAATGATACAGTTCCTTGTCTCATATGTATATTGAAAATACTTTCTCATACTTTGTAACTTGTTTTCATCAGCTAGCAGGGTATTTTTTAGGGCAAACATTTTAAATGATGAGGTACACTCTGTGGATGTTTTTTCTTTTATGTATGGTGTTTTGGTGCCAAATAAAAACTTTTCAATAAGTCATGTGCCAGAATATTTCCTCCTATGTATTCTTTTTTTTTTTTTTTTTTGTGGTATGTGGGCCTCTAACTGTTGTGGCCTCTCCTGTTGTGGAGCACAGGCTCCAGACGCGCAGGCTCAGCAGCCATGGCTTACGGGCCTAGCCACTCCGTGGCGTGTGGGATCTTCTTGGACTGGGGTGCGAACCTGTGTCCCCTGCATCGGCAGGTGGACTCTCAACCACTGCGCCACCAGGGGAGCCTCTATGTATTCTTTTAAAATTGTTACAGCTTTACATTTTACAATTTTTAATTTTATTATTTAATTTTTTATAGAATACATCCTTGAGTGTATCTTACATCCATTAGTTTACACCTCCCATTTGCCCTTCCCTATATTGCCCCTCCCCACAACTGGTAACCACTACTTTGTCCTCTATATCTGTGAGTCTGTTTCTTTTTTGTTATATTCACTACTGTTTTGTATTTTTTAGATTCCACATATAAGTGATATCATACAGTATTTGTCTTTCTCTGACTTCTTTCGCTTAACATAATACCCTCCAACTCTATCCATGTTGTTGCAAATGGGAAAATTTCATTATTTTTTCATGGCTGAGTAGTATTCCATTGTATATATATACACCATATCTTCTTTATGCATTTGTCTGTTGATGGACACTTAGGTTGCTTCCATATCTTCGCAATTGTAAAAAATGTTGCTATGAATATTGGGGTGTATGTTTCTTTTCAAATTAGTGTTTTTGCTGTTTTTGAATATATATCCAAGAGTGGAATTGCTGAGTCATATGGTAGTTCTACTTTTAGTGTTTTGAGAAAACTCCATACTGTTTTTCACAGTGGCTGCACCAATTTACATTCCCACCAACAACATAGGAGGGTCCCTTTTTCTCCACATCCTTGGCAACTTTTGTTATTTGTGTTCTTTTTGATGATAGCCATTCTGACAGTTATAAGGTGATATCTCATTGTGTTTTTGATTTTCATTTCCCGGATGATTAGTGATGTTGAGCATATTTTCATGTACCTGTTCTCCATCTGCATGTCCTGTTTGGGAAAATATTTATTCAGGTCTTTTGCCCATTTTTAAAATTATTTTTGTTTTTGGCCACACTGTGTGGTACATGGGATCTTAGTTCCCTGACCAGGGATCAAACCCATGGCACCTGCATTGGAAGCATGGAATCCTAATCACTGGACCACCAGGGAAGTCCCCTCTGCCCATTTTTTAATTGGGTTTCTTGCATTTTCATTTTTTTGATGTTGAATTGTATGAACTGTTTATATATGTTGGATATTAACTGCTTATTGGTCATATCATTACAAGCCAATATCACTGATGAACATAGGTGCAAAAATCCTCAAGTAAATATTCAAAAATCAAATACAAGAGTACATTAAAAGGATTACACACCATGATCAAGTGGAATTTATGCCATGGATGCAAGGATCTTTCAATATCTGCAAATCAATCAATGGGATACACCACATCAACAAATTGAAGAATAAAAACCACATGATCATCTAAATAGATGCAGAAAAAGCTTTTGACAAAATTCCACATTCATTTATGATAAAAATTCTCCAAAAAGTGGGCATAAAGAGAATATACCTCAACATAATAAAGTCTGTGTATGAAAAACCCACAGCTAACATCATATGCAATGGTGAAAATCTGAAAGCATTTCCTCTAAGATCAGGAATAAGACAAGGATGCCCACTCTCACCACTTTTATTCAACATACTATTGGAATTCATAGGCACACCAATAAGACAAGAAAAACAAATGAAAAGAATCAAATTAGAAAGGAAAAAGTAAAACAGTCACTGTTTGCAGATGACATTATACATAGAAAATGCTAAAGACACTACCAGAAAACTACTGGAGCTCATCAATGAATTCAGTAAAGTTGCAGAATACAAAATTAAGATACAGAAACCTGTTGCATTTCTATACACTAACAACAAAATAGCAAAAAGAGAAATTAAGGAAACAATCCAATTTTCCATTGTATCAAAAAGAATAAAATACCTAGGAATAAACCTACCTTAGGAGGCAAAAGACCTGTGCTCCAAAAACTTTAAAACACTGATGAAAAATTAAAGATGACAGAAACAGATGGAAAGATATACCATATTCATGAATTGGAGGAATTAATATTGTTAATATGACCCTACTACCCAAGGCAATCTACAGATTCAATGAAATCCTTCTCAAAACCCCCTTGGCATTTTTCAGAAAACTAACATAAATAATCTTAAAATTTGTATGGAAACACAAAACACCCTGAATAGCAAAAATGCTCTTGAAAAAAGAGAACAGAGCTGGAGGAATCACACTCCCTGACTTCAAACTACACTACAAATGCTACAGAGATCAAAACAGTATGGTACTGGCACAAAAACAGACACATCGATCAATGGAACAAAATAGAGAGCCCAGAAATAAACACACACACTTATGGTCAATTAATCTATGAGAAAGCAGGCAAGAATATACAAAACAGAAAAGACAATTTCTTCAATAAGTTGTGCTGAGAAAACTGAACAGCATTCCCCCTAGCAATGAATGAGCTTTCTTCTTGCTCCACATCATCATCAGCATTTGATATTGTCAAATTTTGGATTTTAGCTATTCTAAAATATATATATATTTGTATCTCATTGTTTTAATTTGCAATAATATAACTTGAATCCATTTAGTGAATTAAAAAGGAACTATGTTCTTTAGTTTCAACATATGATTTCAAGTACTTTATTATCCTGAATGATATCTAAAAGGAATTAAATAATTCCATGAAATTCAGAGTTATACTTTTATTGCAACAAAATATATTATAGCTAGATTGAATAAAAACAGATTGTTATATTTGTAATTTATTCTGTTTCTCACATACTATTCTTCTGTAGTTATACATTTCACAAGAGATGACAGTTTAAACTGAGACATTAATTCAATGAAAATCACAAGGTTAAGACAGTTCTCCACATATCATAGAAATAATTGGTGACAACTAAAAATTAAACAAATTATACAAGCAAAATTTAAAGTTGTGAGAATGGGTTAATAATATGCATATCAAAAGATGAAATTCAATATTGAAACACTAAATTACCAGTAGAAATGAACTATTATCCTCTGAATAGGCCATCTTATTTTAAAAACAACATTATATACACTATTCTTATTTTGTCATTCAGAAACAGATATAAACATCCTGGTATGTTCATATTATCCTAATGTTTGTATTTGGTTCTTCACTAGGGTTTGAACATGGAAATTAATTAGGGTCAATGGGATCTAAAGGAAATCTGCTGGGCAGGGATTTGGTTTCTGAGAAAGCTTTTCTTTCATGATTAAGAGTGATAAACTAGAAGAGTGTCCTGCCTTGTCCCATCCTGCTTCAAATATAGGCTATGAGAATGAGATTCCTGTAGTTTCCATTATAGGCATGTGAAGATGACATCTCAGTATTCTTGAACCACCTATCTCTGGTATTCCTACATGAGAGTAATAAAATTCTAAAGTTTAATCCCATTTTAGTCTGGTATTTTATTATTTGTAGCTGAAATCATCTTAACTGATAGACCAGTTTTCCTACAACAACAACAACAACAACAAAATGCTATGGATATTGCCTTAATCCATTCAGGATGCTATAATAGAAGTTCATAGACTAGGTGACTTCAAAAACAAATATTTATTTCTTACAGTTCTAGAGACTGGAAGACCAAGATTAAACCACAAAAGATTCAGTGTTTGGTGAGATGTTGCTTTTTCATTCATAGATGGCCATCTTTTTGCTGTGTTTTCACATGGCAGAAGGGTCAAGGGAGTACCCTGGGGTCTCTTGTATAAAGGCACTAATCCAATTCATGAGGGTTCTGACTTCATGGCCTAATCACTTCCCACAGGGCCCACCTCCAAATATCATCACATTGGAGTTTAGGTTTTGACATATGGGAATTTTGGGAGAGGGTGGGTGGTCTCTGGTAGCTGTCAATATGAGAAAAGGCAAGCAGTCAGGTAAATAACTAAAATTTACGAGTCTGATATTTGTTTTTAACTGTTTGTTTTTTATTGTTATTTTTTCTCTTAATTAATCTTTTATTCTGACTGAAGTTACAAGGATTAATGATTTCTCCCAAGAACAAACATCTTATAAGCTTACACTCATAGATATCAGAAATTCCTGTTATCAGAATTACTAATATGCGAGCAGATACACAAAAATTTCCAACAGAATTCTCCCACTTGAAAAGTTTATAAAGAGAACTTGCAACTTCCTGTCCAGCACATAGTGAACTTGGAAGTCATCACTCCCATCCACACAAGAAGAAAAAAGCTGAATAAACTAAAAAAACGTAACTTTTCATTTTTCTATCTGAGAACAAAGATTGCAGGACAAAACTATTGCCCCCAAAATTGGAGAGGAAGACAGGCAGAAACAGAGAATAACAGCTTATAATAGAAGAAGCCCATGAGCTGAAACCTCCATGTTATCCAGTCCAAGATAGGAAAATCTAAAATGTAATTGAGAAATTGCTGGAAGTTCAGTGTGGACAAATTTGAGAGTTAAAAACTCCAGGTTGGGGAGGCAGTCTTAGAGATGTTTCCACATTTTTTTAAAGTTTTATTCTAAGAGGTATACTAGGTTTTCAGTGAAGATTAGACAAAAATGTCTTGGTGTTTCCAGCAGGGGTAGGGAGAAGTAGCCATTTGGAAATGCACTCAGAGCATTCAGTATTTTTTAGCAAGGCCTAGCCTCAAGAGAAACTATTTTATCAGAGACTAATTAACAGAGTTTAACCAGAAGCTAACCAACTTGAGGGAAGGGATATACCCAACTCCAGCCTTCTCTAGCTTTCTATAACTTAAGGGATGGAGAGAGATGAAAAGCACTTACAAAGGCCACACCCCCAGGGGAACAGGCTAACTAAAAGGCTGAAACCTAATAATAGGACAATAAAATACTTCCCTTCCCCCAACACCTAAGAATACATCAATAAAGACTTACGTACCACAGTTACATTTACCCAGTACATCATGCCTGCCTTTCTGCAAAAAAAAAAAAAAAAAATTACAAGGTATACTGAAAGGTTAAAAAAAAAATACCACAGTTCGAAGAGACAGAGCAAGCATCAGAATCAGACTCAGATATGACATGGATTTTGGAAGTATCTGAAAAGAAAATTAAAAGGACTATCTGTGATCAATATGCTAAGGACTCTAATGTGAGAAGCAGACAACATGTAAGAACAAATGCATAATGTAAGCAGAGAGATGGAAATTCTAAAAAACAACAAAAAGAAGTGCTAGAAATCAAAAACACTGTAACAGAAATGTTTTGATGGGCTTATTAATAGACAAAGAATCAATGAACTAGAAGATATGTCAATACAAACTTCACAAACTGAAATGCAAAACAACAACAAAATAGAATAGAATTTCCAAGAAGTGTGGGGAAACTACAAAAGCTGTAACACATGTGTAATGATAATACCAGAAAGAGAAGAAGAAGAAAACAAAAACATATCTGAAGCAGTAATGACAAATTTTTTCAGAATTAATGTCAGACACAAAATCACAGACCCAGGAAGCTCAGAGAACACTTAGCAGGACAAATACTAATAAATCTATACCTAGGTATATGCTCTACTTGTGATGCAGTATGGTGTTATTTGAAAGTGAACCTGGCTTTGTTGTAAATGCATATTGCCATCCACAGGGCAATCACTAAATAAAGTTTTAAAATAAGAAGTATAATTTATATGCTAGAAAGCAAAGAAAATAAAATCATATAAAATGCTTAAATAAAGCAAGAGAAGGCACAGGAATTCCCTGGTGGTCCAGTGGTTAAGACTCCATGCTCCTAACGCAGGGTGCCAGGCTCAGTCCCTGGTCAGGGAACTAGACCCCGTATGCCGCAACTAAGCATCTGCATGCTGCAACTAAAAGATCCTGCATGCCACAACTAAAGATCCCACATACCGCAATGAAGATCCTGCAGACGTGACAACAAAGATCCCATGTGCCAAAACTAAGACCCAGTGCAGCCAAATAAATTTTTAAAAAGAGAGAGAGAAGGCAGAAAAAAGTGGAAGACAAAAGTAGAAACAACAAAAGCAATGAGTAGAAAACAGTAACAAATGTGATAGATAAGAATTAACTATATCAATAATCACTTTAAATATCAATGATCTAAATACATCAATTAAAAGACAGAGACAGAGTGTATTGAAACCCAAGGCCCAACTGTAAATTGTCTACAAGAAACCCACTTTGAATATAAAGGCACATATAGATTAAAAGTAAAAAGATAGAGAAAGATATAACATGTTAACACTAACCACAAGGAAGTAATAGTAGCTATATTAATTTCAGACAAATTCAACTTCAGGGCAAGGGAAATTATCAGGAATAAAAGAGCAATTGACAGTGATAAAGGGGTCAATTATCCAAGAAGACATATCAATCTTTAATGTGTATGTACCTAAAAACCAAGTATCAAAATACTTAAGAAAAAAAGTGATGGAACTGCAAGGAGAAATAGGCAAATTCATTATTATATTGGAAGTTAAATATCCCTTTGTCAGTAATGGGCAGTACCAGCATGAAGAACATCAGTAAAGACATAGTTGAACTCAACCATATGATCAATCAATTGAATCTAATTGACATTTATAGAATACCTCACACAGCAACAGTAGAATACACATTCTCCTCAACTCACATTGAACACTTACCAAGATAGATCATATTTTAGGCCACAAAACATACCTTATCAAATCAGAAAGAGTAGAAATCATACAATGTATGCACACACTACAATGGGATTCAACTAGAAATAAAAAACAAAAAGATATCTAGAAAACCACAAAATACTTAGAGATTAAACAACACCTAAATGACAAGCTAGTCAAAGAAGACTCAGGAGAAATTAAAATGAAAATATAACATAAAAATTTGAAATGCAGTGGAAGCAATGTTTAGAAGGAAATTTACAGCATTGAATACATATATTAGAAAAGAAGAAAGTTATAAAATCAATAATCTAATCTTCTACATTAAGAAACTAGAAAAAAAGAGAAAATTAAATCTAAGGTAAGCAGAATAAAACAAATAATAGAGATTAGAGTAGAAATCAATGATTGAAAACAGGAAATCAATAGACAAAAAAACAGAGAAGACACAATTTACTAACATCAGAAATGAAAGAAGGTACATTACTATAGGTACCATGAATATTAAAAGGATAATAAAAATATTATGAACAACTCCATGCTCACAAATTTGATAACTTAGATGAAATGGACCAACTCCTTGACAGACACAATCTGTCAAAACTATTTCAAGAAGAAATAGATAATTTGAATAGGCCTATATCTATTTAAAATGTTGACTCAATAATTAATAACCTTCCAAAACAGAGAGCACCAGTCCCAGATGGGTTCACTGGTGAATTCTACTAAATGTTTAAAGAAGAAATTATCCCAATTTCTGCAATTAATTTCAGAAAATAAAAACAGAGGAATCATGTCATATTCATACTATAAGGCCAGCATTATCCTAATACCAAAACTAGGTAAAGTCAATGCAACAAGGGAAAACTACAAACCAATGTCACTCATGATCATAAAAACAAAACCCACAACAAAACATTAACAAATTAAATCCTACATTGTATGAAGAGAATTATACAATTCCAAGTATGTAACCCTGGTTCAACATTTGAAAATCAATTAATGTAACCCATCACATTAACTGACTAAAGAAGAAAAATCACATGATTATATCAATAGATACAGAAAAGGCACTTGATAAAATCTAAAACTATTCACGATAAAATCACTCAACAAACTAAGAATAAAAGAGAACTTCCTCAGCCTGGTAAAGAACATTTACAAAAACCAACAGATAACATCATACTTACTGATGAGAAACAGTTCTTCCCCACTAATGCTGGGAAGAAGGCAAGAATGTCCCATAACACTGCTCTACTATTCATTATCATACCGAAAACCCTAGTTAATGCAATAGGAAAAGAAAATATAACGTACATAAATTGGGAAGGAAGAAATTAAACTATGTTCATAGATGACATGACTGTCAGTGTAGAAAATCTGAAAGAATTGTCAAAAAAGAAGAAGAAAAAAAAAAACTCCTGGATCTAATTAGTGATTAAGCAAGGTTTCAGGATACAAGATTAGTGCACAAAAGTCAATTGCTTTCTTATATACAAGAAATAGACAATTAGAATTCAAGATTAAAAAACACAGTAATATTTACATTATCACCAAGTGAATGAAATACTTAGGTGTAAATCTGACAAACTCTGTGCAATATCCAGATGAGGAAACCTACAAAACTCTGATGAAAGTAATCAAAGAACTAAATAAATGGAGAGATATTCCATGTTCATGAATAGGAAAATATATTGTAAGATGTCAGTTCTTCCCAAATTAATATATAGATTCAGCACAATCCTAAAATTCCAGCAAGTTATTTTGTGCATATAGGCAGATTCTAAAGTTTGTATGGAGAGGCAAAAGACCCAGTATGCCAGCATAATATTGAAGGAGATGAACAAAGTCAGAAAACTGACACTCCCCCAACTTCAAAACTTACATTAAAACTATAGTAATCAAGACAGTGTCATACTAGCAAAAGATTAGACAAATAGATCAACGGAACAGAATAGAGAGCTCAGTCATAGATCCAGATATAGTCAACTGACCTTTGACAAAAGAGCACAGGCAAGGATAATCTTTTCAACAAATGGTGCTAGACACAGAACTTACACCCTTCACAAAAATTAATTCATAATGGATCATAGACATGAATGGAAAATGCAAAACTATAAAACTCCTATAGAAAACATAGGAGAAAATCTAGATTGCCTTGAGATTGGAAATGACAAAGATCTGATTCTTTTAAGAAAATAATGCTTAAGTTGGAATTCATTAAAATGTTTCTAAAAACTCTTCTCTACAAAAGGCACTATAAAAAGAATGAGAAGACAAGCCACAGACTGGGAGAAAATATTTGTAAAAGATATGTCTGATAAAGGATTATTATTATCTCAAATGTACAAAGAATTCTAAAAACTCAACAAATTAAAAAAAATAATCCAGTTAAAAATGGAAAAAAATTTTTCAATTATTTTTCAATTATTTTATCTGGGTATTTCACTTCTAAATACTCAGCAGTGGAATTGGTGGATCATATGGTAGTTCTTTTTTAATCTTTTGAAGAACCTCCAAACAGTTTTACATTTTGCATTCCCACCAACAGCGTGCAAGTGTTCCAATTTTTCCACATTAGTTCCAACACTTGTGCTTTGTTTTTTGATAATAGCCCTCCTGACAAGTGTGAGGCTATATCTCATTATGGTTTTGATTTGCATTTCCCTAAAGATTAGCAATGTTGAGCATTTTTTCATATACCTGTTAGCCATTGGTATGTGTTTTTTTTTTTGAGAAATATCTATTCAAGTCCTTTGCACATTTTTTAATCTGGTCACTAGTTTTGTTTTTACTATTCTGTTGTAGGAGTTCTTTACATATTTTGGAGATTAACCCTTTATTAGATATATGATTTTCAAATATATATACACTCCCATGTTCACTGCATCACTATTCACAACAAACAATCTGTATAAAAACCTAGTCCATCAACAGATGAATAAAGAAAATGTAGTATATGCATACAATGGCATACTACTCAGCCTTTAAGGAAAAGAAGGAAATTTGCAATATGTGATGAGTGATGACATGAATGAATCTTGAGGACATTATGCTAAGTGAAATAAGCCAATTGTAGAAAGATAAATATTGCATTATTCCACTTTTACGAGGTAGCTAAAATAGTTCAATTCATAGAATTAAAGGGTAGAATAATGGCTTCCAGAGACCAGGGAGAGAGGGAAATGGGGAGTTATTATCAACAGGCATAAAATTTCAGTCAAGCAAGAATATGCTCTAGAGATCTGCTGTATAACATTGCAGTCAATAATAATATACTATAAGCTTAAAAGTTTGTTGAGATAGTAGATCACATATTAAGTGTACTTTCCACAATAAAAAAATTTTTTAGAAAAAAATGGGTGAAAAATCTGAATAGGAGTCTCAGCAAAAATGACATACAGATGGAAAATATGCATAAAAAGGTAATCAGCATATGTCATTTGAGAATTGCAAATTAAAATAATAATGAGATACCATTATACGCCTATTAGAATGATGAAAATTAAAAACATGGACAAATACAAATGCTGACAAGGATGTGGAGCAACAGGAATTATCATTCATTTCTGATGGGAATGCAAAATGGTAAAGCAATTTTGGAAGACAATTTGGCAGTTTCTTACAAAATGAAACATATTGTTAGCATAGAATCCAGCAACTGTGCTCCTTGACATATATCCAAATGAAGTGAAAATTTACGTCCACACAAAAACCTACACAAAGATATAGCAGCTTTATTCATAATTTGTAAAACTTGGAACAACCAAGATGTCCTTCAGTAGGTATTTGGATAAATAGATCAATGGAACAGAATAGAGTACAGCTAGACAATGGAATATTACTGTCAGCACTATAAAAGAAATGAGCTTTCAAGGCATGGAAAGACACGGAAGAACCTTAAATATATATTACTAAGTAAAAGAAGACTGTCTGAAAAGGCTACATCCTCTATGATTCGATTGTCAGGGTATAGGGAAGAAGACAGGATATATAGGCAAAGCACAGAGGATTTTTAGGACAATAAAACTATTTTGGATGAAATTGTAATGGCAGATTAGTAATATTACATATTTTCCAAACCCATAGACTGTACACCACCAAGGGTGAACCCTAATGTAAGTTATGGACTTTGGGTGATAATGATGTGTCAATATTGGTTTATAAATTGTTACAAATGTACTGCACTGGTGCAGTATATTGATGTGGGAGGCTGTTTGGAGTGAGCTAGAGTGTATGTGAGTACTCTGCATTTTCCACACAATTCTTCTGTGAGTCTAAAACTATTCTAAAAATTAAGGTAGCTAGCTGCTGTCTCGTGCCATGATAGATTGATTGCCAAGGCAACAATCACATTTCCATAAGGTGGAAAGATTTATGTTTTTGTCAAGTCCCTGAGTGTCAGGGGAACAATGAAGATAGGTCTTGGGAAAATGTCTGATATCATTTGTGAGGGTGGGATAATATAATTTATAGTTAGCCATTAAAACCAACTTTCCCCACTTCATAATTTCCTTAAAAGCCCACAAAATATTTGTTTATTAGAAACCTACTTTGGAATACAATTTAATGTTGGAGTAAATAGTATGAGTTGATAAAAATAAAAGTAAAATTATTTAGTTTTCAATTTTTCAGACATGTGTTTCCATTAATATTAGTTTACCCACATCCTGTCATTACAGAAAAAGTGGGTTTATGTTTTCTTTACAGAAAGCAAAAAGTGTTGCCATTCATTATCTTTATGTTTCCAACCAAAAGGATACATGTCCCTTAGAGCAGAAGAAGTTGTGTTATATTGCTGGTTTGTCTTCCTTCCTCTCTCAGTCCTCAAAAATTAACCTTACACCTTTATTAAGATCAGAATTTCAGTCTGTTTTGCAAATAATGTCTCTTTTCTAGATCTAAAGTCTCCTGGTGTAAAGGTATCACATAATATGAAAAGCAATATGTGTAGTATAAATTTTCAAGTTCACAGTTGTATGACAACAGCTTCTAGCAAACAAAAGGGTGAATCCAAAAGTATACTTAGACGAGGTTAAAATACTCAGAGTTCAAAATAATGTTTCTTCAAGATGAGTATACATTCAGGCTTTATAATGATCCTTGATCCTTGATATTGTATCAGGGCCAAAACTTTCTTGTGGGTCAGAAGAGAATGGTTACTCTTCCTGCTTCGTAACTGTACTGTAGCAAGATTTGGAAAATTATAACTTCTTTTAAAATATAGCTATTATTTTTATCCTACACTAAAGGAAGAAATAATTAATAACACATTCAAAGTATCTGGGATCCCATAAAGGCTTATTTTGCATGCCAAATCTGATGACTAGTAGTAGCTGCCTGTAGCACTTTGCTTACAAATATGATGAAACCAGGTCCAGGCTCAGTGGCATGATTGATTAGTCTTGTTTCTCTTGGCTGTAAGAGGGCACACACCCTAAATATGTGTTGGCCCTGTATAAATCTTTTCAATTCAAATCAGTCTCGGTAATTTCAATTTAATTCAAATGAACAAGAAGAGAAAAGTAATTTTTTTCAGTATAAAATTTAAAAGTCATTCCCCAAGATCATATACTTCATCCAGAAAAGAAGTCCAAGGACCCATATATAAGAGAGAGCATGGTCAAAAGATAAAAGAGATTGGAAAATAGTTAAAAGGGGAGAAGAAAATATTTAAATGGGCCAAAAATGAAGTAGGCAATCTTGAAAAAAATTTAATTAAGCTAGGCCTTGAAGAAGTGTTTTTAAAGGCAGAGATGAGAAGGGAATAATAAGTGTAAAGAAATGGAAAAAGAATAAGTAATAAATGCTAGATGCTATTTTCTTTTTAGACCTTTCTGAGGTTGCCTGAATAGAAACAATTAAGTTCAAAAGTGAATATTCCAGAGGCTTCTTCTTTTGTTTTGTTTTTTTGTTTTGCTTTTTATTTTTTACATCTCCAATTATGTTTCCACATGTAGTAATTGTACAGTACTTACAATTAGAGTAGATGTAATGATTCAGTAATACAAAGACACATACTGAGTACCTTTCTTTTTATGTCCTAAATCAGGAATCATCACTTCAGCATGACTAACAAAATGAGGAAGAGGGAGAGGGAAAGGAGGAGGGAGAGAGGGAAGGGGTCATACAAAATATACAGAAAAAATGTTCAAAAAGAGCATCTATGAAAATGAATAAGTAGACATCATAAAGTAATTTTAAACATTTTAATTCCTATTTCCTTGTGGCAATTATTCATATAATTTTTATTTTCTTTTACCTTCTCTGCAACCCTTCTAAGGGTTTGTGGAAAAGTCTAACAGAGGTAGCCTATTTAATGCTTGACCTGTATTTTCCATGGCTAGTAAACGATACTAAAAGCATAATCAATTCTAAACATACACTGGTTTCAATATGACCACATCCTTTCTCAGTCAGCTGTTATTCTGGGAAGTTGAAATGACTTATTGTCTGAGACCTATAGACCTCATTCAGTGCAATAATTTCTCATTAAACCTATCAACATAAATTTCATTTAAATCTTATAAGTTTGTAAAATAAATGCTCATTTGAAAATGATTATGAAGTTCCTTTTTATTTTAAGATAGGCTGTGCTAGTCTGCATTTCACTATTAACTGCTATCACAACACCCAGTTTAGAATTTCCCACATAGATTTTGTCACAAATTGGAATTAATTTATTTGTTTTGTTTATTTTTTATTTGTCTATGATATTCCCCCCTCCAGAATGTAAAAACTATAATGTATAGTAGGGACTGTGTGTATCTCGTTCAACATTCTATCCCCAGTGACAAAGTGTCTGGCACCTAGGGGACCCTCAAAAACTACATTTTACTTAAGCAAATGGCTAAACCACAAACAGACCTTAAAATGTATCTAGATACCATCATACACCAAATGTCTTGAAAATTGGATAACTTCTTGAAACAGTTATGTGAAGAAAAACAAATGTCTTGGTGGGTGGGGAAGGGGGAGAATTGAAGCAAACATAAAATGCATAGAATTGAAGCGCAGAGCTCACTTAAGTTGATGAATAATGTATCCAAACATTCTAAAGGTCATTTCAATATTATTGGAGCCACAAATAGGTAAATAAATTAACCAAGAGAAATGTCCTCTCATTATTAATGAATGATTTTTAGTCTTAGTAGTAAATAAGTTTCAAGAATGTTTCAGCAGCCAAAGTCTAGCATTGACTTAAATATATTTTTTAAATAAATAAGAATAATTAGAGTCACAAGCAGGATTCTCTAGTTAACAGTAATAACTCCAGGACCCCTTATATCCTTTGAAATTTTGTGGTAGGTTTATCACCTCTATCTAAATGTAAATATTTAAAACAGGACTGTATTTCTAATGGAAATGTGCTAGAGCTTAGGTGTTGCTCCAAGCCAATGAATAATTATTTTGATTACACTGTAAATCAAAAAGTAAGCATTACTGATGACTCTTTATTGAGGAAAATCAAAGTAATTAAAATGTGTATTTTCTCTCCAGATCAGATGAATTAGTTTACTTTAAACCTTGGAGTTTCTGCAAGTTTTTACGCTGTTAGATACTAGCTTGTCATTTAGACTCTCTGATATTGCACAGGAATTAAATTTAAAGGACACAATAAAGAATTAAATGTATAACTTTAATAAAATAATTATGGAAATAGTCATAACTTTTTAATAAAGTATTAATATTTGTTATTCCACCTCACCCAAAAAGAGAAATATATGGAAAGAAAACTCTATAATGAAAGAACCTTATCTTTAAAAGTGTACTTGATAGACATTTCTCCAAAGAAGACACACAAATGGCCAACAAACACATGAAAAGATGATGAACATCACTAATTATCAGAGAAATGTAAATCAAAACTACCATGAGGTATCACCTCACACCAGTCAGAGTGTCCATCATCAAAAAATCTACGAACAATAAATGCTGGAGAGGGTGTGAAGAAAAGGGAACCCTCCTATACTGTTGGTTGGAATGTAAATTGGTACAACCACTATGGAGAACAGTAAGGATGTTCCTTAAAAAACTAAAAATAGAGCTACCGTATGACCCAGCAATCCCACTCCTAGACATATATCCAGAGAAAACCATAATTCAAAAGGATGCATGCACCCTGATATTCATTGCAGCACTATTTACAATAGCCAGGACATGGAAGCAACCTAAATGTCCATTGACAGAGGAATGGATAAAGAAGATGTGGTACATATATGCAATGGAATATTATTCAGCCACAAAAGGAAAGAAATAGTGCCATTTGCAGAGATGTGGATGGACCTAGAGATTGTCATACAGAGTGAAGTAAGTCAGAAAGAGAAAAATAAATATCGTATAAAATTTCTTATATGTGGAATCTAGAAAAATGATACAGATGAACTTATTTGCAAAGCAGAAATAGAGTCACAGATGTATAGAAGAAACTTATGGTTACCAAGGTGGGGGGGATGAATTGGGAGATTGGAATTGACATTTATACACTACTATATGTAAAGTAGATAACTAATGAGAACCTACTGTATAGCACAGGGAACTCTACTCAATGCTCTGTGGTAACCTAAATAGGAAGGAAATCTAAAAAAGAGTGAATATATGTATATGTATAACTGACTCACTTTGCTGTACAGCAGAAACTAACACAACATTGTAAAGCAACTATAGTCCAATAAAAATTAATTAATTAAGCCATGATGCAAAAAATAAAGTGTATTTGAAATCGTGGCAAAGGAGATTAAAGACGAAATGGAAAATATAGGTATTTTACCTTGTAAATCTAATGTCCACTTAATATAATTCTGCTGTATGTATCAAAACATGAAGATAATGACTGATTTCAAAACAAAATGGGCATACAGTTCCTGTTACCTATTATGAAGATGAATATGGATGAACAAGCAGTATACAGAAGGAGTCCCGATAGCTTTCACAGGGATTATATGAGTACTTAGTGTGCCTATAGCCAAAACACAGGGATTTGGGGATGGGAAGTCTTTTAAAAGAAAGACTAATCTTTCTTTTATGATCCTCCCATTGATAAAGATTAAACAGTAATGTATTATTTTGCATTTGAACTTTTAGGTTAGGAAAGATAAGCAGAGTATTTTCCTCAATCATCTGTTTATTTAAATGTTCAGTTTTCCTTATCTGTGAAGAACTGTTCTCCACGTTTTACTTTTTCTGAACAGTTTTTCCAGAAGGAAAGGAAAAAAGTGCAAGATATCATGATCAGTATCTGGAATATGTTTTATTTTGTTTTGACATTTTAAAATGGAAGTCTTTAATTTTCTTCCCATCACATATTCCCTTCTAAATCCGTATTATGTAACACTTAACCATGCTCCTGCAATCTGCCTACACCCAAACATACACACAACTGAGACAATATATATCCAAGCTCTATCAGCAAATGGACTAACCATCAATCTATAACTTTATTCTGGTTTGAAAACATTAGCTAGGCTTATGAGAAGTTTCTCTTGGAGACAATTTTATAAAAGTGATTTAAGGAGCTTTTTATGGTTGAGAATAGTATGAATAGCATTAGCACTACATGTATTTTCTTAAAGATTATATACTACTACTCAACTATAAAATCACCTGTGCTTGTTTTTTGTTTTTAAATAGCATATGTGTAATCTTTCTCTAATCTGTTATATGGCAATTCTTCCACTTTTCCTTTGGATCAAATTTGGTAATTCCTATTTTGCTAGGAGTTAGCCATTTCCTCTAAAGTTTTATGTTGTTGGTAAAATAACATAACATAACATAACATAATTAACATAACATAAAATAACAACATAACATAACATAATTGTGTCATCATTTTTGACATAATTCTGACAGCATATATTAACATTTAATAATTCACATACCATCTAAGTGTACGATACCCACTTCTGAGAATCTACTTAATAGAAATGAGTAATAATATATAAAAGTATGTGAATAAGGACGTTTATTATAGCATTGTGTGTTGTGACAATAAAATAACTAAAAGCAGCTTTATTGTCCAACAGTAAATAAATGGCTTAACATATTTTGTGTCATCTAAAAGCATAGATTAATGGGTACAGAGTTTCAGTTTGGTAAGATGAAGAGTTCTGGACATAGTGATGTCGCTTGCATGACAATGTGATGACAATATGAGTGTACTTAAAACCACGGAATTGTTCACTTAAAAATCATTAAGATGGTAAATTTGATGTATATTTTCCCACCATTAAAAATGAAAATAAAGTTTACATTTTTAAACAATTATTATTTTATTTATTGTTCTAGGTCAAGTGAAATGACTATAACTCAGGATTTTTAATCAAAGAATGTGGTGTGTGTGTGTGTATGTGTGTGTGTGTGTGTGTGTGTGTGTGTGTGTGTGTTTTCCCTGTATGAGGCATATGTTCAGTAAACAAACCCTAGTAAGGAGAGATTTGTCTGAGACTATCTGTCAATTGGGTGATACTCCTACCCTATTTTAATGCATAATAAGATAAAATACTTTGCCTCTACATCATATGTAAAACTCTAAATAGACTGAATTTTAAATGCATAGCAATTGCATAAATTTACATTGTAATATTCCATGGGTTCATTTTAAACTAATAGGATCTAATTAAAAGAGAACCCTAAGGATACACCTAACTAAACCTAAATATATATGAAGTTGTTATATTATTTTTATATGTTAATACTCAGATTTATCCACAGTTGAATGCATGACTTTTTAATTCAACAGGGATTCAATTAATGAGAGAAAGGAAAAAAATGTTAAAATTTTGTAAAAGAATCTTTCTTAATTTCCATCAAACCACCTAGGGTTATAAATGTATGAATTATAGCTACAGCCTTTGAATAAATATCTAAACTATACTTTTATAATTTGAAATACTGAAATTTTGGTTAAATGTTGAAAAATGAGATATTCTGGTTTATTGACAATTTAGCATAAATCCCGTTCCATTGTATATTCCTTTGAAATTTTTTCCACTTTTGGTTACTTTCTCATTTCAGTAAGTACATTCTAATAAACACAATTTAATCTTTCTTTGATAATAAATCTTATCAAAATGCCTTCAGGATTATCATCCAGAGCATAAATACTCAGGGAGCAGGATAAAATTTTGGAAATAGAGACAGAGAGTTGCTACTGGCTCCAAAACTTACTACTACATGTTTAATGCCAAATTGTTTTTTTGCCAATTTTCCTCTCTTTGTCTGAAAAACATGAGCCAAGTTCTAGGTAATAAAGGTTTTACTTTGTTCAACTATCCCAGACTTCATTCAAGAGAGTAGCAAATTTACTTTCATTGTGAAGTCTGAGCACCTTGCACAACTCAGACTTTTAATTGGAAACAGGATCAAGTGCCTGTTAAGACAAGGCTGAAAAACATAAATTTCCAACTGTCCTCTTCTTCCTCTCATGCTGACAAATTTCTACCAACTGTAAATAACAATGTGTGGTAGGTTGCACTTAGAATACCAGTTGTCCAGGATTCTTTCCTCATGCAAAATGTTTCTCAGATTTAGAAAGACTCAGATATGCTTCAACCAACTGCCTTAGTAATCTGGGTGGGGATTTTTAATGGATTTAATATATGCATCAGATTTACATAGACTATAAACTTACCTTGAATATATAATAAAAATGACAGAGAAATGTTCCACATCTGATTTTTATCCCAGAGAAAATTCTCAATGTAAATATTAAAATGATTAAACAAATTATAGATGAAAATGTTTCCCTTTTTCCCATAAACTTCTGCTTAGCAGAGGGAACTCTACTAAAATTTATTTATTTCACAGCAGTTCTAAATTTCTGATTTTTGATCTGATAAAATGTTCACTATAGTTTAGAATGTTTATACTGCAATGACCCCAAAATGGCTGGCAAGTGTAGAGTGGAGGTTATTCTGAAAATAATAATTTTTATTATTAAAAGTATTTCCAATTTATTCACTTTTAGCTGAGTTGGGTCTTTGCTGCAGCATGCAGGCTTTCTCTAGTTACGGCAAGTGGGGGCTACTCTTCGTTGCAGTGCGTGGGCTTCTCATTGTGGTGGCTTCTCTTGTCCCAGAGCACAGGCTCTAGGCACGTGGGCTTCAGTAGGTGTGGCATGCAGGCTCAGTAGTTATGGCACACGGGCCTAGTTGCTCCATGTCATGTGGATCTTCCCGGACCAGGGCTCGAACCCATGTTCCCTGCATTGGCAGGTGAGTTCTTAACCACTACGCCATCAGGGAATTCCCGAAAATAATTATTTTTAACAACCCAATTCCATCTATAATATTAGAGAAAATATATACAAATGAATTGGAATATGGACAGCATTTAGGTGGTTACATAAATAAAATATTAATTTGATTTAGTGATAATACTGTGGTAATTATTCTCTTGGATTTATGTTGTTATTTTAATATAGCATTTTCAGTAAAGTAATACTTTTATATCAGAAAAATAAAAACAAAAGTTCTGGCCCATTGTCAATTAAGTTTATGAGGAAAGATGTTTATAAAGTATATGTTCAAAGTACAATAAAGTAAGCACATGTTCACAAGTGTTTCTACATATTGGTCAACGTGATGATATTTTAAGACCGGTTTTTATTAGTCTATCTCTATAACATTTTTTAATTTGTATTTGCTTTTTCTCACATAGTCTCCATGTCTTAGCTAAGCAAGAACCCTTGAGGAGAAAATTACAAAATAATTGAGTAAATAATGAGGGCAAATTGTCATCTTTAGTCAACTCTACCGTCTAATAGAAACTGTAGAAAATAAAGCAACACATGAATTTAGCCTGTTATTCTAAGAATTTAAGACAACACCCTTTGGGGTGATGTCCTTCTCTTGCATTCCTTTTTTGCCAGGATCTTTTCCAGCCTAACAGTACTGACATATGTTTTGTTCGGATTTTCTTTTTGAGGGGAGAGCTTGTGGAAGGGGCTGGTTGAGTTATGTGTTACAGACACTGATGATTTTCCGAAGACGGGGTAACATTCCTCTTCAGAACAGTTTACCACGAACTCTAAAGAGAGATCTTGGGAAACCTCTGAGCTGTGTCTAATCTTATAGCATTGTTCCCTGGAATGGTTTAAAGTTGACAATTCAAGTTGAAATTAGCAATTAATTGTGTAAAGTGCCTATATCTTAACGTGTTTATTTCATCTTCAAACATATATTTTGCATTGATTCTGCAGCTTTTACTCTTTAACTAAGATTTTGCAATTTGTGATTATGGAGGCAGCACATCTTCAACGTTTCCTGGCACTAAGTATCATTAAAAGTCATTTTATGGCTCTCCAATCATTAAAACCTTAGTATTACTGGAGCAGCGAAAAGAACGCTGCCTATTACCTGGGGATAATGCTACCATTATGTTGAAGTTCAATGGAGTAAAAATAAAGGCCAACTACAACATGGGCCTGTGTTTTATTTGACCCTGTGATCATTTAGCACTGGACTGGGAGTCCAGTACAGCTGTCAACTGAGTTTCCAATGCACTCAGGAAAGTATGCAACCTATATGCTATTTCGAAACGATTTAGGGAATTCATTTAAAAAAACAAAAAAATTATGAGAGTCCCGCCTAGGTCTTCACCTCCTTTGATTTTGGGGTCAGTAGCCTAAAGGTAATATTTTAAAATAATAAATAAAATTTCAAAAATAAGAAATGAAAAATCTAGAAACCATTTAAATCTTTTTCTTTCTTTCGTTCTTTTCTCTTTTTTCTTTCTTTCTTTCTTTTTTTTTTTTTTTTTAACATCTTGGCACACAGCAAGCGGGAAGTTACTTAGCACGGTTCCGGGTTTCCTTGCGCCCCGCCCGCTCGCCCTACCACAGCTAGAAGCTTTTAGTCCCTGGGTCGGTGTGTCCTGCAGGGCGCAATCCCTGTCCATCGGTCTGAGCTCTGCCCGCCCGCCGCGCATCTGCCCTTCTTTCCTGACTCCGCCCCGCATCTGTCCGGAACCTCCTCGCGTCTGAGCTGACCCAGTGCGCGTCTGCCAGTCAGTCCCTCCGGACCCGCCGCGAGTCTCAGGCTGCCGAAATCTCTGCGCGTCACTCGGTCCGTACCCAGTGGGCATCTTGGGTATCTGGGCGGTCTCCGGTCCCCCGCGCGTGTGTCTGTCTGTCTGTCTCTCTGTCCGATCCGCCGCCTGCAGCCTGCCTGTCCGGCCGCAGCGCACCAAGTGTCCAGTCTGCCCTTTCGCTGACGCTGAGTGTGTGTAGCGCGGCCTTAGTGAGCGCGAGCCCGCCTGAGACCGGCCAGGCAGCCGGCGGAGGAATACATGTTCGGCTCCTGCCCTTGTTGATATCATTTTAAGCCCACACGAGCTTGAGGCCTATATTTATGCAGAAAACGGGTCGTGAGGCCTCTGTCGGCAAGGCTAGGTGTGGGGAGCCAGCCAGCTGCTTGATGATTTCTTACAATTTAACGGGGAAAGGGACATTTCTTTCCTACTACTGGCTTTTGAAACTGATTTTAGATCTGAATGGGTGGAAATTCTAAGCCACCTTAGGGAGAACGGATTCGTTATTGGGGTGCTTTTTTGTCTGATGCATTTGTTCTGAGCCTGCTGACCAGCTGTTTCTGAACTTCATTTTCTCAGCCTCAACAGTGATTCTGAGTCTGCTTTTAGCTTCCTTCGCCTTGGCTTTTTTTCTGTTTGTGAACAGCTGCTTGGCCCATAGCTTAGAGAAAGCAACCTCTTTTTCTCTCCCAAGAAAGCCTCCTCCCTGTGCTCAGAGAGATGGGGAGTGGGGAGCCTAATCCTGCTGGCAAGAAAAAGAAGTACCTCAAGGCTGCCCTGTATGTGGGTGACTTGGACCCAGATGTCACCGAGGACATGTTATATAAAAAGTTCAGGCCTGCTGGCCCTCTTCGCTTCACCCGAATCTGCCGTGACCCGGTGACCCGCAGCCCCCTGGGCTATGGTTATGTTAACTTCCGCTTTCCTGCGGATGCTGAGTGGGCCTTGAACACCATGAATTTTGATTTGATTAACGGCAAACCTTTCCGCCTAATGTGGTCTCAGCCAGATGACCGCTTAAGAAAGTCTGGAGTTGGAAATATATTCATCAAAAACCTGGACAAATCCATAGACAATAGGGCCCTTTTTTATCTGTTTTCTGCTTTTGGGAGCATTCTCTCCTGCAAGGTAGTATGCGATGACAACGGCTCTAAGGGTTATGCCTATGTGCACTTTGACAGCCTGGCCGCTGCCAATAGGGCCATCTGGCACATGAATGGAGTGCGGCTCAACAACCGCCAGGTGTACGTTGGCCGATTCAAATTTCCGGAAGAGCGGGCAGCTGAAGTTAGAACTAGGGATAGAGCGACTTTCACCAATGTTTTCGTTAAAAACTTTGGAGATGACATGGATGACGACAAACTGAAGGAACTTTTCAGTGAATACGGGCCAACTGAGAGTGTTAAGGTAATAAGAGATGCCAGTGGGAAATCGAAAGGCTTTGGATTTGTGAGATACGAGACACACGAGGCTGCCCAAAAGGCTGTGTTAGACCTGCATGGAAAGTCCATCGATGGGAAAGTCCTCTATGTAGGGCGAGCACAGAAGAAAATTGAACGCCTGGCCGAGTTAAGGCGAAGATTTGAGCGGCTGAGATTAAAAGAAAAAAGTCGGCCTCCAGGGGTGCCTATCTATATTAAGAACCTAGACGAGACCATCGATGATGAAAAACTGAAGGAGGAATTTTCTTCCTTTGGATCAATTAGCCGGGCCAAAGTGATGGTGGAAGTGGGGCAAGGCAAAGGGTTTGGTGTTGTCTGCTTCTCCTCTTTTGAAGAGGCTACCAAAGCAGTAGATGAGATGAATGGTCGCATAGTGGGCTCCAAGCCTCTGCATGTCACGCTGGGCCAGGCCAGGCGCAGGTGGTGAGAATAAGAATGCTCAATTTGTTTCAGCCTTAAGCTGGTGCCTACTTAGTTTGGGCTACTTTGTGATAAGAGGTTATTTTATGTGAATTCACAGCATTTTTTAAGTGAATACTTTCTTTTGAAAAAAAGTGAAACTAGAAAACCTTGTTCATTTTAGTGAAGAACATAATTTCTAATTGTAAAACTGTCATTTTGTACTATTTTTCGATATAATAGCCTTAGGAATATGTAGAATAAAATTTATTCCTCCACATGCTTTTTTGCTAAACCAGTCAAGTGAGGTAATGGAGTATATTTCCTTCCTTATTTCACTAATACTACTAAATTTATTTTCTCCTATGAAAGTATTCTCGAGATGGTCCTTACTTCTGAGTCTATCACAGTGAAAATTTCTAACTTGTTTTTTGAGAAATCAGTAGAGCAGGGGAAAGCGTATATGATCCAGTTAATATTTGTGTATAGGTTCACTTTAAATTATTATTTAAAATGAATATTCCTTTTAAAAGATGTGAGCTTTCTTTCTTCCTTTTATTTATTTATATATTTTTTTCCTTTTTAATATATTGTGGGCATACCACAGACTTGATAGTGACTTTGACTAAGTTTTGAGAGTTTTCGTTATTAACTTCATGCCCAGAGAAAGAAGCATATTGGTATTTCCTCAATCAATACCTTAGAAAATTAATACTTTAAACATTGATTATTTAAATTCTAAGTTTCATCTTAAAAACCTTTTCTGAAAGCTTTGATATTTGAAGACAGTCTAAGGAGCATTCTTTTTTTTTTTTTTTTTTTTTTTTTTGCGGTATGCAGGCCTCTCACTGTTGTGGCCTTTCCCGTTGTGGAGCACAGGCTCCGGACGCGCAGGCTCAGCGGTCATGGCTCACGGGCCCAGCCGCTCCGCGGCATGTGGGATCTTCCCGGACTGGGGCATGAACCCGTGTCCCCTGCATCAGCAGGCGGACTCTCAACCACTGCACCACCAGGGAAGCCCTAAGGAGCATTCTTATCACTCATTTTTCTAAACTCCTTAGTAGGTATACGTGGATCATGTTTAATCAACAAGAAAGGTGAATAACAGCACTGAATTGCCTTTGTCTATAAATAACTTTAGGATTAACTTCAGCCTCTATTGTGTCAATATAGAAGGTAAACAATCCTGTAATGATGTGGAAAACTACTTTGAATAACATCTTCTATTAAACTTGTCATTATCTCTTATAAATTGTTGAATATATCAATAAGGTAATATTCACAGATGTTTCAAAGTTAAGGAAAAGGTCATTTCTCTTGATTGTCACATGCCTCCATCTATCATATGAGAGCTCTTAATTGTTTTCTTTTTGTCTAGCTGCTTGGAAGTTGCGACAAAATGTTCTGTTCTATATTGCAATTACATTTTTTAGCCTGTAATTTCTATACGATGGACTTTCTGTGTTTCACTTTTAGTTCCCTCTTCTCCATATCCATCTACCTTCCATCCATATTACACTTGCTTTCATATTTTCTTTGGATTGCCTTTCTTTTAATATACGCCAGTTCGAATTGATTTTGGGATTAGAGAGATAAATACCTAATTTATGTAAAATTGAAATAATTACTTTTTAAAAATAGGATTCACTCATACCACAGATCCAACAGTAAGAAAATGTTTTAACTCTATTCTCAGTTGGTTTTTATTTATATAGAAATCTTTGGTTTCATACATAATACAATATAAATATATAATTTTATTAACACTTTTGTTGGCTATTTGCCCATAAAATAATGAGAATAACCTGTTTCTATGTAATTGTTTATCTACAAATGACTTGTATATTCATTATCAAGTATTTTCAAATGGAAATTACTGTTTTTATTGATTATAAACATAATACATGCTTCTTGTAAAATAATGTACAACAATGCAGAAACTTATAAAGAAGGAATTAAAATTCCCAGAGTTCAGAGATAACCACTATTAATATTTTGTGTGTGCATTAATATTTTAAGTGTGTGCATATACTTTCATGCCTTTTCCTCTATGTATACACACACTGTTTTACAAAAAAAAAGAAAACATATGTACTGTTTTTTTATTTTAAACTAAAACATAATCATCTTTTCATATCAATAAATACCAATCTGTATCATCAATTAGTGACTGCATAGTATTCCATTGGGTGGATGTACTATAACTTACCTTAAGTAGTTCATTATTGAATGAGATTTACATGCTTTTCAATGTTTCTACATTTGTAAGCAATGCTGTGATGAGCATCCTTGCTTAAAAACAGTATGAGTTATAGGAGCTTGATAAAAAATATCTAGAGCATGTAAAAGCTTAAATCTACTAAAAAAATAAAAATGCACATCATATTGATATATATGTATCTAAAATTTGAAAAGTTAATGATATATTCTTCATTTAAATACAAAAGAAAAACTAACAGGATATAATTTTTCATATTTTATGAGTCTACTTGCTTTACATCATTGTGATCATTAAGATATATGAAAATGAAGCAACTTCAAATAAAATTTAAAATTCTTACATTGGTAATTATTTACCATATGTATTCTCTATTCCTTTTCCCCCATTGCCAGTTTTCATTTAAATCTGTAAACCTGAAGTGTCAGTGTTAAGACCTTTACAAATGCTTTGATTCAGAATAAATCACAAAAGATTTCTGGAAGGTAAAAATCCGCAAGTATAAACATTTAATACATTTTGGGAAATTGTTTAAGAATTTAAATTATTACTGTTTTCAAAAAGCTAGTCAGTATAAAGAAAAGGATTAATTAAAATGTGGCTAAGTACAGATAAAACATACATGTTAGGACCCTGCAAATCAGTCAAAAAAACTCTGTACATTCAGGTGGAAAATATAAATATAAGCAGGGGGAAACTATAAAGGAAAGGTAATCTCTATTTAAACACAAACACCTGGGTAGTTGTTCAATCTTGTACTTTTCATTTTTAGCTACATTTAATACACTTCTAATAATTAAGGCTTCCAAGGGGGAATAAAATAACTGAACAGCTTAAATCAGTGACAAAGCATTAAAATAGGTTATTATTCATTTTCTAGATGATTAGTAAAACTATACTATCAATGATCAAGTTAATAGTGGAGTGTTTAGTACTAAGGTTTTGTTTTTTGTTTTTCATACTCTTTTTTTCAACTTTTCAAGATAGTCACTTGTACAAGTTTCAAATGTTCCCAGGGAGAAGAAAATTAAGAACATTTTTTGTGTGTGTGATTGCAAGCATCATAGAAAAGGTTATTTGGGGAGGATTTTCTGTATAGGAAGTTTCAAGCATCCTGGTGCTTTTCTGGTTGAATCTATGGTTAAGGGGAAAAACAAGATGTTACATGTGTAAGTGATATTTTTAGCCGAGTGAAAAAAGTAAGAATTACTTTTTTCTTTAAGGGAATATTTAGGAATGGAGTGAATACCATCTTACCTATAAATAAATAGTCTAATTTAAGGGAATAGTTAGAAATGTATCAATAAATGACTGATTATAGATGATACAGGTGTTCCCAGTACCTATGACAAAACTTGGAATATAATTAGCATTCCATGATTACTTGAAGAATTAATGAGTTCATAACCTATGGATTATATCTCTCCACTTGTTTGCTTTCAAATTCTCTTTTCAGTATTTACAAGAGAAATGAATTATTACAGAATAAGCCATTTTTATTAAATCTCATCCTTTGAAGAAATAATTAAGAACAGATTGGTTACATAGATTGGTGCTTTTAACAGTGTTACTGATGACACAGATTCATGCTTATACTGTTAAGGTGTTATCAGTGCTTTTACTCTTATGCCCTCTTTTTTCTCAATGTTCAACACTTGATTGATGGGCCTACCTTAGACAGAGCTTCTAATAATTGGCATAACTTAGATAAAAGTCTATTTGTAGAGTAACACTTTTTAAATAAATTATTGGGATGGTGCTTCAAGACCAAGACTATTCCACAAGATCTTGCTCCTATATTGAACCAAGCAATGATGATCATACCTGAGACACTACTGCTTGTGCATGTGAAATGAATTAATTCTTACATATTTCAGGTTGTTATTTACTTCCCATGAATTATAACCTAACAAATGGTTTCCTGGAGCCTTAAGAAAGTTAATGCATCCCACTTGGCTCCAGGTGATCATGGTCAGTAGTTAGAAGTAATCTAGCTACCACTGAATATCTGAAAAGAAAGAGGCCTAACTCAACATACAAATACTGAGGATGTAATTCCCATGAAACTTTTTTTTTTAATTTTTATTGGAGTATAGTTGCTTTACAATGTTGTGTTAGTTTCTACCCTATGAAACTTTAAAAAACCAACTCCAAGTACTTTCACACTCAAAAGTCAGAGTCAGTTTTAAAAGGTCTCCCATTTGGCACAAAAAAAAAGATCAATGTTCTCACTAAATTTCTCATCAAAATTTGAGGCCTTCATAGTTTATTTAATTTTAAAAAATATTTAGTGCTTTAAAGAGACTGCAAGAAAAAGGACGAGTGCTGATATTGTATGGCATCACTGTCTCAGTCATCAGAGTAAATTAGTTTCTTTGTTTTAGAACTAATAGTAAGTAAAACACCAGATGTTGACATCTTTTGTATAATAAATAAGACTTCTATAATGTATAATAAATAATTTTACATTTTTTGAGATTGATCTGAAACTTCCAAAAGGGTAAATTATGCTTCTGAAAAATCAAGGACTTCTAAAATCAATATTTGGGGGGCATTTAAAAAGTAATTTTAAACTAATTTACACAGAATGGCAAGAGACTATTCCTTAAGTCACCACTCAGGATTTGAGGCAGACTAAATTCCTGTAAAGAACAAACGCAGAGAGGAATTTCCAAGCTCTTTTTTCAGAGTTTCAGGAAGCCCAGCATATATACCTAATTGGTTTCATTGTACAAAAAAATATATAATACATTAATGTCCCTAAATAAAGGAATAAATACCTTACTTTTTTTGTGATGAAGGGCAGCTTTATTACATTATGGCAAGGATGGTAACAAAACAATGCAAGTCAAGATGAAGAATGTATTTCCCTGTTCACTGAGGAATTTTTAAAAAGGGGGATTTGTGAAATAATTCAAGAATAATTAAAAGAAGGAACATAGAGAAACAAAGAGTAATTTAAATGTTATAAATCTAACTGAATACTATAAAGACAGTAAAATTCTACCTAGTTTGATATCTGCTTTAGGGTGAAGCTTCATGAATTGTTTTCGTTCACTGCGTATGGGTATTCTTAACACTGATTTGACTACTACAGTAACACTAAACCTTTGGAATATTTCATTTCTAAGTGAATTTCTTAAATAATTATTGGTGCTGGTCTGCTCCTCTCTATTCTCTTACCCCCATCGCCTAATCTCAACTCCATCCTTCTTAGAACACTCAAGTTTATATAAGGTATTTCTGGTTTACATAGTTTGTCAAAACATCACCTCAAACACTTCTGTCAGATGTGCATGTATGTGATGTTGTACCATTTTGTTGAGATAAAGTTTCAGAACTTGCATGTCAAGCCACAGTAGATAGTGGAAAACATCTACTGTTTATATATGGATGAATGTATCTAGCTGAAGATATTCATTTTAAAATAATGTAAATATCAGAATGATGCTAATTAAAACAACAAAGCTGTGGGGTCTGTTTGGAATTGTGGTTTCATAATGTATACATGGGCTGGAGCATCTGATTACCAAAGACTGAGTAATACATATTGCTAATGTGGGACAAATTTTGAGATATGAAAGCAACATTCCAAGCATAACAAGAGATAATGCTAAGAGAAACTGTCCAACTTTTCTGAACGGGCAGCATAGACAATGAATATTATCTCTGTGCAGCCTTTAGTTGTTATGTGGAGACACACCACAATAATGTGAACTCTCTCAGTCAAAGAGTAATATATAGGAAGATACAGTTTTCTGAAACTTCTATTATATTTTGATGTAAGTGAAACAAACTGAAAGAATGAAAAAAAGTATGAACTAAGTATGTCTCTTACTTTAGTCTCTAAGAGCAAAAGTTTCACTTTAAGCAGAATGATTTTCTTAGATCACTTGGTCATTTTAACTGTTTTTTATCTTTAGATTGTGAGAGATGCAGTTATGTAATCTATTTTATTGCTGAAAGACAAATGTATTTCCTCAATATATTCTATTTTTAAGATAATATATAAACCAGAAAATGGTGTCGCAATCTTTCCTCAACAGCAAGTTTCACCATACAGATCATTTAAGCTGGATTTCTGATATAAGTAATTGCATGCTTGAAATTTTATCTCTAATCTGGGGCCAAGAATTTAGGGCTGTGAGAAATGTGTTTTAATTGGTCTTGGAGCATACTTTTTTAGAGTACTGTTTGGTAGAACTTTTCAAGTTTCTGGGTAAAATTGAAAAAGTTTTCAAGTATTTGAAACAATATGTAATCTGTCTCTAAAATTAGAATTAGGGCTCATTGAATAACTAAGAACACTATATTAAATGATTTTAGTCAGTATTAGGAATTCATCAGTAAAAGGGGAATTTCAGATAAATTGAGAACACATATTTTGAAATGCATAAAAAATGAATTAATACTAGTGAATACATTGTTCTCAGGGAGAGAGTTCCCACAAAAATATTTAAAAGTAAAATTGGATACAAAAGGGCAAAAAAATTCATGGGAATCTTTCACAGCTACTCAGAGAGAGGAGCCACATTTCTCTGGTGACCCATCAGCCGAGGCCCAAAGGAGCAACGGAAATATAGAGAAGGTGGAGAAAAGAGGAAAGTTTTGGCCTTTAGAAATACGAACTTGTAGTGCCCCATGGAAACTTCATTAAGAAAAGTCAGGATTTAACGCTTAAAATTCTCTCAAGAGATAAATTATTTCTTCCTTTCTTAATCTCACATACACTACTTAAAATCTCAGGACTTCCTGGAATTCTCATTAAGATATTCCAGCGATAATTTCTAACTTCCAACAACAATGACTCTGAAATGTGCTATAGTGTTTTGATTTTTTTAAGCTCCCTATGTTTTAGTGTTTGAACTCAGTTAGATGTCCCAAGATTTACGCTTTCCAACATGCACTGGTAAATTTATAAATTTACTATGACACAAATGGTAGATCATTTGTATCAAAAATTCAAGGTTTGCTTGGTGATGGGGGAGGGAGGCAGTACTAATTCTAGTAAAGTTAAAATCTTGTTGTTTATAGGGAAATTAGATGTGCTGATGGATGGATGGATGAATGAATATGTGCATACATACATAAATATATGCATAAACCATAATAAAGAAGGGATAAAAAGAGAGATAAGAACAAATGCATGGAACCCAGGAATAATGATGTATCCTCTGTCATATGGGTTCAAATTCAGAACCACAGACCTCCTACACCAAAAACAATGCTTTGATTCCCAAGCAAGGCTGTGTTCCAAGGAAAGGTGATAGGACACATGATGACGGGTGGAAAGAGCCATAGGCAGGTTTGGTCCCTGTGGCAATTTACTCCAGTGAGATCTTTATAATGAACTGATATTTACCAGCATGCTGGCGGTGAAGTACTGGCCCACATGTAGTTAAAAAATCAGTATTGAAACTTGCTCAGTGCAAGTCGGCATTCTGTGTTTCTCAAAATTTGCTCCAGAGCGTCTCAGAATCACCTGGGATGTTTGTTAAAATTGAGATTCCTGGGACTTGCCCTTGGCTTACTGAATCAAAACTGATATAGCAGTGATGAAGGTGGGGTGAACAACAGGAATCTACATTTTTCTCATAGCTTCCAGGTGATTCTTATGCACACTTACAAAGATCTAGAGAGTCAGCAAACTTTTTCTGTAAAGGACCAGATAATAATTTTTACCTTTGTGGGATAAGAAGTAACATCAAGGATATTATCCAGGCACCTATACAACAAGAAAAATCAAATTTCTACACATTTTAAAATTGAAAAAAATTCAAAATATAGTGATGATAATGATAAAAGAGCATTTTTGTTACAATTCTAATGAGAAGAATTTGGGGGGTTATACTTTGCTAAATTAGGGTTCAAAGTTGGTTTTCTCAATCGTCAAATCAATTGTAAATGTGTTCATCTGTAAAAATCCTTTTAACTTATAGGCCATACAAAAACAAGTGGCGGCCCAAATTTGGCCTGTAAGTTATAATTTTCCAACCCCTGATCTAGAAACACTGTTCTAGAGATTTTAGCCTAGAAAATATTTCCCAACGTTAGCAAATTAAGATAACTGGAAAAAACCCAAAAAACAACTTATCAACTTATATCATTCAATAAAATAAGTTAAAGATGAAATAAAGTTAAAAATAAAAACAAAAATAATAATAATCCATAAAAGTACTAGAACACAGTAGAAGTGATTATTTTTTTCCAAATTTCTGGATAGGGAAAAATTTCTCAACAAATGGTAGATGAAAGTATCCAAAACAATCCCGTTATAAAAAAGCATCCCATTTGAGTAGGAAAAATGTTATATACTGTATGTACAGTATATACTGTGTGTACATGTATGTGTTTATACTATGTATGTGTGTGTGTGTGTGTGTGTGTGTGTGTGTAAAGACTATACAATTACATCAAAACACTGAGTAATTTTCTTTGGTTATAAAATTATAGGTGATTATTGTTTTCTTCTTCTTTATTATTTTTTTCCTAAATAGTTTATAACTAAAATGTAGAATGTCTTTAATAAAGAAAAACGGTTTAAAAAATATAATTACAAAGATTTCATAATAGCTGAACATTTATCTCCTCAACCTCCAAGTCTGCTCCTTCTTGTATCTTCTCTATCTCAGTAAATGGTATCACCTTTCTTGCAGATTTTAGGCTAGAAACCTTGGAATTGTTCTTGACTCCTTTATTTTTCTCACATCTCACATCCAGTCAGTCAGGAAATTGTGATAGCTAAGCCTTGAAGGTATATTCAAAGTCTATGACATTATCACCTCTATTGCCAGCAAGCCAGTCCAAACCACCATCATCTCTCACTCAGATTACTTCAGCAGACTCCTAATAGAGCTCCCTGATCTCATCTTTTTCTTCCTACACTCTATTCTTCACACAACTGGCAGGATTATTCCTTACAAAAATAAGTCAGATCATGTAATTTCCCTGCTCTCAATGTCCAATAGCGGTCCATCTCACACTCAGTGAAGCTCAAAGTATTTACCATGACCTTACATCACTGATTGAATCTTTTATTCCTCTTTCCTTCTCTCATGTCACTCCCACCACACTATCACTTCAATATTCTCAGAAATATCAAGCACATTCCCATGTCAGTTCCTCTGGTCCTGCTCTGTCCCTTTGTCTGGAACTGTCTTTACCCAGGTATATGCATGGTTCATACTACCCATTTAATCACGTCTCAGCTAAAATGTCACCAAATAAAAAAGACTTTTCCTCACCCCTCTATATAAAATTGCAAATCTTATTCCCTTCTAGAACTCTTTATTCCTCTTACTTAACAGAACTTATTTTTCTTCATAGCATTTAAAAATACCTGACATATTTTATGCTTATTTGCATTATTTTCCCCCACCCCACTACCACTACAATGTATTCTCCATGTAAGCAGGGATTTTGTTCATTGCTATCCCAGTGCCTAGAAGAGTGACTGATAGGTAATGATGGTAAATAAATATTTATTTAATAAATAAGGAAATTCCCTGGCAGTCCAGTGGTTAGGACTCCACGCTTCCACTGCTGGGGGCCCAGATTCAAACCCTGCTTGGGGAAATAAGATCCCGCAGGCTACGTAGCACAGCCAAAAAAAAAAAAGTAATAGATAAATTGCATGACATGATGAAATGTAACATGACAGGAAAGAGAGATTATTATATAATATTATGATATCATATCTTATCATAAAATGAAGCAGTATGCATTTTGCTAATGAGGAAACAATAACAGCAACATAAAACCTTCCCATGTAGGACAAAAAGGATACTGAAAGGAAATTCAACAAAATATTTATAGTAGAGATGAGGCTCCCTGAAAAGTGAGACGATGTGTAATTTTTTTTTTTTAGTTTTGTTTTTTTTTTGGATATTTCAAATTTTATTTAATGAATAGATATGATTTTATAATGAATAAAATTGAACTTTAAAAATTCTTAAAATACAATGGAATAAATAAAAATTAAAGCTCAATAACTTTGTGTAGATTAACATTTTCCTCCTATATTTCTCTTAGTGAAATGAAAATCTAAAGGCAACTAGAAACTGGAAATTATTCACACCAGTTGTGCCAGATCAATGGTTACAATTTTTATTTTTATATAAAGAGATCACACAAATCAATACAAAAGTAGTTTACATGAGAAATATATCAACAGGCAACTATTTATTTTAAAAAAAGAAATAACAACTGGATAGCAAACATATTATGTCCAAGGTAACTAGCCAAGAAAATGCAAATTTAATGAGACAACATTTTCACCTATCAAATTGTAAAACTTAAAAACTTAGTCAATGTTGGTGAAATTGTAGTTAAAACATGCACTTGATCAACTATTGCTGATCAAGGTTCAACTTTTTAGAGTTCTTTTGAAATTATTTTGGCAATTTGCTTTAATGTCCCTAAAGTTGTTCATAGCTTTTGGATACAAGTGATTACTATCTTAAAACCCATATATGTACAGTTCCCCATTAGAATGGAAAATTTCATTTTCAAACCCTCAATAAATATCTCTGTAGTAATCTTCATGCCTTATCACTCTCCTATGGCCTTAACAACACCCCACCCTCACAACACAACATAATCTCCAAGAAAAAAATGTGCATTATGTTGGCAAGGTTAACTACTGTATGCCAGAAAAACTCACTTTTCTTCAAATATGGCCCCCTCTTTTCTATCTGCTTTTCTCTAGTACCTACATCTACCACAGAGCTGAGATCATAGAAGGTGGGCAGTACCTATTTGTAAATCGAGTTGTAGAAAACACACATTCTGATCTCTTCTGACAAAGAAATGTTTTGTTTTCTATTGTTATAAATGAAGGATAAAATCCAGAAAGAAGGGAGAGACTCAAATGAAATTAGCCTCTGCCAAATCAGAACTCACAAATTTACGTTGATCTTACTCTTTTATGGTCGTGTCCAAAGATATGCTCAGGCCACCCAACATGGCTGTTCTCTTGCTCTCTGTACTTCCCTTGCTCGACCAGTCCCTGCTTCACCTAAACCCTACTCACAAGACTGACATTCCCTCTCAATTACAGAGCCTAATCAGTAAATGCCTACATACTTGCCCCAGGCCCCAACTAGTGGCTGTTCTAAACTTTAGGCCAGAACATTTCTATTACCATAGCTTATCAAAGGGCGGTGAGGTGCTTGTTCCTTTGACAGTTTCCCTGGTAACCAATGAACCAACCTATAATCCACTATAACTGGTAATCCGCCCCCCACCCTCCACCCCATGCAATGCCTGCCGTCTGCCACACATAGTGGCAGTGGCGTTGGTGTTGCTCCAGGACCTTGCTTCAGATGTGTAAGATTTCCTTATCCATTAAACCATTGATGTCTCTGTCAGGGCTGACTCCAGGCTCTTCTTCGTTCTTGAGGCTGGGCAAGTACAAGGCTTGCAGGCTTGCAGGGTGCAACCCAACACCAAATTACACAAATATCGATTTGATCATTTAGGCTAAATAAGCAAACTTTCCCACACTTGTGTGTTTGTGTGTGTGTACGTGCTTGTTTTTATGTGTTTGTGTGTTTGGGGAGAGGGAGAATTATCAGAGTTGTCCAGTTAAAGTAATTAAAATAATTGAACCAGTTATACGAGTAGAGATAGTCTCCAATATTTTCCGAATTTTTTATACAGCTTCAGTATTTACTAACTCAGAACTGTAAGAACATAAAAATGAAAATTTGGGGGCTTCCCTGGTGGCGCAGTGGTTGAGTCCGCCTGCCGATGCAGGGGACACGGGTTTGTGCCCTGGTCCGGGAAGATCCCACATGCCGTGGAGCGGCTGGGCCTGTGAGCCATGGCTGCTGAGCCTACACGTCTGGAGCCTGTTCTCCGCAATGGGAGAGGCCACAACAGTGAGAGGCCCGCATACCGCAAAAAAAAAAAAAAAAGAAAATTTAAAGGATTTACCGAATTTGAAGTGTATTTGGAACAGAATAAAAGTGTTAAGGAAAGATCATTATTGAAAGAAATATTTGTGTTTTACCAGTTATAGAAGGAAACATAATATTCTATATAATTCCCCCAGAAAAAGAAATAGTATAGAGTTACTTAGGAATGCGGATGATGTAGATGTCAGCCTCAATAGGTATCTGTAGTCACTTGTAAAGTGAATTGTTTAACAACAGCAACTATTTAACAACAGCAACTAGATAAACAAAACAAGCATGTCATTAATCTAATTTCAGGAATGACAAGAACTGAGACAAATGGTTAGATTTGCTGCAAATTAAGCAAACTACTTTGGCAATTTTTTCATCTATTTAAATAAAAGTTTAGTACCTATTTAAAATGGAATCTAGTGTTTCTTTTTCTTAATATATATTTCTCAATACTATATATAGTATTGGCAAACTTTTTTTTCTTTAATTGTGAAAAACACATTGTTTCCCTTTATATTAAAAAAAATAAAAAATAAAAGCTTTAGCTGTAATGGTTGTTGTTCTTACCACCAACCATGATAGTGTACGTAATCTTGCCTTCCACGCCATTCATTCTCTCTTATTTGCCAGTATGTTTGACAACAAACACAGTGTATAATTAAACTCAGATTTTGTGTTAAGTTGTAACCTGAGGTGTTAGTCACAGTGCTTTTAACTCCTTGAACTTTTCTAAACTGTTACACTTTCCCTTATCTATGAAGAAAAGATTTGGGTCATTTAGGAGATGGGGAGATAATTACCACCCTTTAGCAAGTGAGGAACAGTATTCACAAAAATGTGAGGATGGTCAGTAATATATATATATGTCTTCCCCAAGATTAAGCCTACATCTGTGAACATGATGTCTTTGGTACATGTTATATAATCTTCAGTTTCCCAACATAAGTATGGGTTATAAAGCTCCACAGCTTTAAAATTGTTCTGATAGGGAGAAGATGAGCAACTTTGTAAAATAATTTGCATATATATTCAAATCAATTTTTAAATATATACGCCTTTCTAAAAGTACTATCATCCTCCCTGAAATTAAATCCTTATACAGTAACATTTTCTTTTCCTGCACCTATTAGTGTTGGATTGGTGCCCAGACCAGAAAACCATTTTTGACTACCACCATTTCATCCTGAAGGAATTTGCAAACCCTGTCCTTAATGGCTACATATTTTCAGCTTCCCCCATAACACTGAATCATTCTGTATGGCTAAGGAAGCCCAGGGCAGCCTGAGGTTACTATGTAGTTATATTCCTGTTTGCCTCCAAAGATATCTACATAGACCACTAAGTGGACTTCTTGGAAATGTACAAATATGAAGAAGCCAGATTCTTTTTGAAAAGGATCAGCTATCTAAAATTAAGCAAATTTGGCATACACAGTATAACTGAGGAAAGGCTAATTCAAAACAGTAAAAATAAAGTTAATAGTAGAAACGCTTCTGAATTAGTAAAGAGTCCATAAATAATAAGTCATATACTTGATGATTTCAAACATAGACCGTTTCAGTAACTTAATTACTTTGGAAATCACTGCATTCCAAGTTAATTTTAATGTCTTTATTTTAACATCTTTATTGGAGTATAATTGCTTTACAATGGTGTGTTAGTTTCTGCTGTACAACAAAGTGAATCAGCTATATATACACACATAGCCCCATATTTCCTCCCTCTTGCATCTCCCTCCCACCCTCCCTATCCCACCTCTCTAGATGGTCACAGAGCACTAAGCTGATCTCCCTGTGCTATGTGGCTGCTTTCCACTAGCTATCTATTTTACATTTGGTAGTGTATATATAACCATGCCACTCTCTCACTTCGTCCCAGCTTACCCTTCCCTGTCCCCATGTCCACAAGTCCATTCTCAATGTCTTCGTCTTTATTCCTGTCCTGCCCCTAGGTTCTTCAGAACCATTTTTTTTTTTTAGATTCCATATATATGGGTTAGCATACAATATTTGTTTTTCTCTTTCTGACTTACTTCACTCTGTATGACAGACTCTAGGTCCAACCACCTCACTACAAATAACTCAATTTCATTTCTTTTTATGTCTGAGTAATATTCCATTGTATATACGTACCACATCATCTTTATCCATTCATCTGTCAATGGACAATTAGGTTATTTCCATGTCCTGGCTATTGTAAATAGAGGTGCAATAAACATTGTGGTACATGACTCTTTTTGAATTATGGTTTTCTCAGGGTATATCCTAGTAGTGGGATTGCTGGGTCCTATGGTAGTTCTGTTTTTAGTTTTTTAAGGAGCCTCCATACTGTTCTCCATAGTGGCTGTATGAATTTACATTCCCACCAACAGTGCAAGAGGGTTCCCTTTTCTCCACACCCTTTCCAGCATTTATTGTTTGTAGATTTTTTGATGATGATCATTCTGACTGGTGTGAAGTGATACCTCATTGTAGTCTTGATTTGCAATCCTCTAATGATTAGTGATGTTGAGCATTCTTTCATGTGTTTGTTGGCAACCTGTATGTCTTCTTTGGAGAAATGTCTATTTAGGTCTTCTGCCCATTTTTGGATTGGGTTGTTTGTTTTTTTGATATTGAGTTGCATGAGATGTTAATGCTTTTAAAGATGTTCATTGTTTTTTTAAATCTGGAGTCAACTTTCTTAGCAGCAGCAGAAGTCAAGAACACTGCTATAACAATTTATATTTAACAGTGTACCATATGTTTTAGGCAATACACTAAGCTATAAATAAATAGATAAATGATTACATATATAAATAAATAAAAGGAAAAATGACTAAAAATAAATACAACTATTATTATTTACAGAAGATGGAGTTTTGTTATGTTGGAAATCCAAATAAATCTGCAAATAAACTATTAACATGAAAACTAGATTTCTGTTGTGTACTGGATATAAGATCAATAAAATATTATGTCTTTCTATATACAAGCAAAAAATTATTTGTCTTCCTATATACAAGCCAAAATTAGAAATTTGAAAGGATACCATTTTATGTCAAACATACCAAAAATATCAAATAACAAGAAAATAGCCAACAGAAAATTAGAAAAATTAGAAAACTTCATTGTGAGACATTAAAGAATACCTAAATAAAGGAGATACACAATGTTCAAAAATTAGGAGACCTAGTACCTTAAAAAGATTAACTATACAAAATTGGTTTATAGATTAAATGCCATCACAGTCAAATTTCCAACAAGTTTTTCTTGTGTTAAACTTGATAAGCTGATTCTAAAATTTGTATAGAAATTCTAAGGGCCAAGAAGGGTCAGGGTAATGTTAAAAAATAATATGGTGGGAAAAATAGCTCTATCAGATTCTAATACTATATAAACTTGTAATAACGACTATTGTTAAGTTTTAAAAATTAAGATGGTGAGTTAATTATTAAGCCTGATAGATTAACAGAATAGAAAGCCAAGAAAGGTGTTTTCACACACTTAGAGAAAGACACTTGATTTATAATCAGAGGTTGCACTGATGATATGAAAAGACATCTTTATCTATTTATCATTTATTTTTATTAAACAAATGGTTCTGGAACAATATACATGTGAAAAAATAATTGGACACCATTCACCATACCCAAATATCAATTCCAGGTAGATTAAATAACTACATTTGTAAGACAAAACAACAAAGCTTTTTAAAAGACAATGTTAGAGAATAACTTTATAACAGAAAAGGAAAATTTGATAAATTAAAATATATTAAATTTTAAAACTTATATTCATCAAAGGACATCAAAAAAGCATTAAAACATAAGCCATAGAGTGGTAGTAGACAGTCACAGTGCATGTAACCAACAATAAACAAGTCCTCAGAATATATAGTAAACCCCTACCTATTAGAAAAAAACACAGAATAAACAATGCCAATTTAAAAAAAAAGTTCAATAGATTTGAATGGAACGTCACAAGAAGAAAATAAAAATGGACAATAACCATATGAAAAGTTGTTCAACCACATTAATCAACAAAATATAAATTAACATCACACTGAGAAACCACTGCACATCCATTAGTGATAAAATTTAAAATATCTAAATTTACTAATGGTTACTTTGGATGCTTAAATTCATTTTAGATTAAAACATTTAGGACATTATTAACAGAAGGGAATTTCTTTAATCCAATAAGGAATATCTTTTTCAAAAGCTAGAAAAATATCATTCTTAATGGTGAAACATTGAAAACTATCACTTTAAGATGTGGAAATTTGTATTATGCTGTTTAGGGTGTAAGCTCCTAAAACCACTTTTGAGAATAGTTTGTGTATACCTTATAAAACTGAAGACACTCATACCTTATGACCTACCAATTCCATTCCTCATTATATATTAGGAAATGCATGCACACATCCACCAGGATACAGCACTGTTCATAATAGCCCCAACAGGAAACAACCCAAATATCCATCAAAAAGTGTACAGTCATAGAATTATGATATATTCATACAAGCACCACACTATGAAGCAATGAAAATGAAGGAACTACAATCACACCCAATAAGAACTAATTTTATAAACATGATATTATAAAAAAGAGGTCAGTCTCAAGAGAACACATATATTCAAATTTTATAAAGTAAAAAAACAGGTGATAATAACTATAGTATTCATGAATATGTGAGTAGGTAGCAAAACTATAAAGAAAACAAGTGATTTTCACACAAAATAATATGGTAACGTTTATCTCTAAGGGAGAGAGAAAACTTTGTGATCAAGAAGGTGCTCTATTTCTTGACCTGAGTGGTGGTTACAAGATGTTCACTTTGTAATAAAATGCTAAGCTATGCAAATATTTTATGGAGTTTCTTTATATATGTTATAATTAAAAATAAATGCGTTAAAAACAAACAAAAGTGTATTCAAGTATAATGTACCATCCAGATTCATTCTTAGCCAATAATCTCGCAATGTAATTGTTGGACTTTCAGTTCTAAAAACATTTATAAAAGAATTCTAAAATCTAGAAAAATAATATATTATCTGAAAATAAAGTATCAGGTCTTTGGTGCAAATAATTAGCTCCTCTACTATAATATATTAAAACGTATATAGAAATTACTTTGTAATTTAAAAAAATCACTGATTGTAGATAGTTATTCCAACAGTGCAGTATGATATTCTCATCATTTATTAAATGGAAACATTTTATTAAACAAACATATTTTCAGAATCTTGTAAGTAATTATGTTACTGGGAAGTAATGTAGTAAGCATGTAAACACAATGAACACAATGACTCCATGATCCAAGCACAGGTTCTAGATGTCCTCATCATCCAGGAGTTTTATGAAGTGGACCTTTAGAGCACAAATTAATAAATAATTTCATTTCATAACGTAAGCATTGATGGTTAAAACAGAAATCCACAAAGAAGATAAAGTAATTAGATGCCTAGTATTGGTAACAGAGGGCTTTGATTGTCAGAAAATTTTTATTTCCTAATCAAGTCATCAGAGTTACCCATGGTAATATGGAAGCCATTACTTTATATCCATGTTCAAAGCAGTTAGAACAGGGTAGCATTAAAGAGTTTGAATAGATCTGGCCCATTTTAACTTCCATGTTTCAGTGTATATATATATATATATATATATATATATATATATATATATATATATATATATATATATATATATATATAACCAAGATTCACATAGGCCTTAAATAGCAGCAGTGTATCTTTTTCTAGTCATCGGTTCTAAAAAAACAGACACTTACTGATTAGAAAGGACCAGTGAAGGGCAATGTAGCGCCACTGCCAGAAGCGGATCTATTCAGATTAGGGTTATCGGATACCTTTGTAAAGTTTACATGGAAGAATTTGTGATATCTGGAACAGTTACAGAGAACTTCAATTTCCACTGATGTCAATTGAGCGCCTAATTCACTTAAAATAGATAAAAGAATCAAATCTAGAATCCTGATTGAAGTATATTATACCGTCAAAGAGACTGAGAATTTAGCTGTAGTTTCTTATGCTCATGAAAGTAATGTTAATGTTACTATCAGCTTAGATTTCTTCTTTAGGTCTCATGTTGGACTTGAGTAGGATCAAATTAAGACAGGATATGTTTCCAGTGTCATTTTAAACTCTAAATCTACCTACGATGTACAGTGAGCATTGCTGGTAATGTGGTAAAAAGTATCCCATACTGGCAAAGTTAGCACAGTCTAATCTGATTACACAAAAATGGAGTAAAGATGTTCTTTTTTACTTTTACCCCTAGGTATATAGATGCCATCTTCTCTTCCACAAAGGAATCAGCAGATAAGTTTACTGAGCTTGCAAGGAAAATAGTGCTATTTGAAAGATTCCATGATATTCAATTTCATAAATGATTTTTGATGTAGGTATTATACTTTCCCAGTTATTTTCTGAATTAATTAAAAATAAATAATAGCTACATTTATGTAATACCTATTATGTGATAGATGATCTTAGGTTTTTTATATACAATATTAAGTATTGTAGCCTCATTCTGTATACACTCTGCTCATCTTTAAGCTCACCTGCACTGATAGTAGCAACTTCCTTCTTCAAACACAGGCAGCCCTCTGCTTCTCTGCCTGAGAGCTTTCTCCTGTAGGTCAGGAGCTTGCTCAGCATGAAGCCAGGGCAGCACCAAGGGCAGGGGATTTAATTCTCACAAAATAATCCTCAGCAATGAAAGATGGGAATAAGTGAATGAAGGCCCCAGCTTTTTTGTCCTTTAACAGGGCATTTCAGAGGCATGTTCTGCACAATATCACAGAGGATGAACAGCAGGACTGGGCATCAGTTGTCCACATTAGCAATCCACACATCAACACACCCCTAATTGACTTCCTTCCTTCTCTCACTTTCTCTGCTCTCTCTTGTGCTTCCTGGAATCATCTTCTAAATAATTACCTGTACCCCAGACATTGTCTAAAGGACTACTTTGTGGGGAACTCAAAGAAAGACAGAAATAAACCTAATATCTTGATTTTAAAAACTGAGAAACAGAAAATCCATATAACTTGCCTGCAGTTGCAAAGCTAGAACAGGGCTGAATTTAGGATTTGAACCTATGTTATTCTGGTTACATAATCTACATTCATTCATTCCATTATGTTATATTATATTCTATGTTTGGGATTTGATTAAAAATAGTTTCACCATATTGTTCCCAAACCTATTTATATGCAACCATTTCTTTATTTTTTTTAACATCTTTATTGGAGTATAATTGCTTTACAATGTTGTGTTAGTTTCTGCTGTGTAACAAAGTGAATCAGCTATGTGTATACACATATCACCATATCCCCCTCCTCTTGCATCTCCCTCCCACCCTCCCTATCCCACCCCTCTGGGTGGTCACACAGCACCGAGCTGATCTCCCTGTGTGATGCAGCTGCTTCCCACTAGCTATCTATTTTACATTTCATAGTGTATATATGTCAATTCTACTCTCTCACTTCATCCCAGCTTACCCTTCCCCCTCCCTGTGTCCTCAAGTCCATTCTCTATGTCTGCGTCTTTATTCCTGTCCTTCCCCTAGGTTCATCAGAACCATTTTTTCTTTTAGATTCCATATATATGTTTATATGTATATATATTTTATATATATTTTTTCTCTTTCTGACTTACTTCACTCTGTATGACAGATTCTAGGTCCATCCACCTCACTACAAATAACTCAATTTCATTTCTTTTCATGGTGGAATGATATTTCACTGTATACGTGTGCCACATCTTCTTTACCCATTCATCTGTCCATGGACACTTAGGCAACCACTTCTTTATGTTTGCCTATTTGGACATATAAAATTGCAAAGTAGAATGGGGAATATTTGTATGGTGTGCCAGAAAACAATGCCATGCTGTTATTGTACAGGATTTGTATACTATTATAAAAGCAAAGTCTAGAAAGATTTATCATTAATGATTCTCCATCTTTATGCTATTTGTTGCTAATAAATCTATATTACTACTATTATAGTAAAATTAATGGAACATATTAGCAAAAAGAAGGCCTGTTCAATTATCACAATATGTAATCCTAAGCATAGAGCTTCAATCATGGAAAAGAGAAAAATTTAAATTGAATAAGGAATGTTGAATTCTTCCTTTATGTTCCTTAAATTTCTTAAATATCATACTTGAGAGTTACTTTGAGAACACTAATAAGACTACTATCATCTAAAATAGTATTTTAAAAAAGTAACACTTCTGGATGGCTTGTAAAGATCTTGAAAGTATTAACTCTGTCCTAACAAATAAAATGTTGAACAAATTGAAAACTCAACAACTCTTCTTAGGTCTGTCAGGAAAGTGAAGTTACAAAGCAAACTTCTGCCCCCCAAATTGTAGATACAGACAGGTAGATACGGGGAATCACAACTTACCTGAACAGAAACCCACAAGCAGAAATCTCTGCAAGGACCTGTACCAGGGTAGGAAAAAAACAAACTGTAATTGATAAATCGCTGGAAGCTCAGTGTGGATAAAAACTTTTGCACTGCATTACTAAAGGTCTATTTACTGCAGTTTCTTTTTCCCTGTACATTATGTCTGCCATTCAAAAAAAAATTACAAGGCATACTAAAAAACAAAAAACAATTGAAGCCACAGAACAATCATCAAGATCAGAGTCATATATGACAGGAATGTTGGAATTATCATACCAGAAATTTAAAAAAAACTATGATTAATAAACTAAGGGCTAGAGAAACAAAGAATGACTCAGACAAACAAAAATAGAGAGAATTTGTTACCAATAGACATATATTGCAAGAACTAATAAAAGGATATCTTCAGAGAAGTAAAATAATATAGTTCAGAAACCTGGATCTAGATTATGAAGAAAGGAAAAATCACTGGACAAAGCATAATTGAAATAAATAAAATAGTTTTCATTATTCTTTTTAAAATTAATCTAACAGATAACAGTTTGTAACAGCTACAAATGTATTTGAATATATATATATATATATTTATGTATAAAGGAAATGAATGACAGCAATGATAAAAGGGACAAGATTGAAAAATTAATACTCTTTTGTTATTATTAAGGTAATTGCACTACCTGTGAAGTGGTATAGTGTTGTTTGAAAGTGGACTTATACTAGTTGTAAATGTATACTGAAAACTCTAGAGAAACCATTAATAAAAAGTAACAAAAGAAATAATTTGATATGCCAAGAAAGGAGAAAAAGTGAAATCATATAATATGCCCAAGTAAAACAACAAAAAGCAGAAAACTTCTGGAAGACAAAAGCAGGAGCAAAGAACAAGTGCAACAAATAGAAAACAGTAACAAATATACTAGATATTAATCCAGCTATATCAGTCATCAATGGTCTAAATACACCAATTAGAAGAAAGAGACTGTCAGAGTGGATCAAAAAACAAGACCCAACTATATGTTGTCTGCAAGAAACCCACTTTAAATATAAATACATATACACTAAGAGTAAAGGAACAGAGAGAGGTATACTATGCTAACACTAACCAAAAGAAAGCAGGAGTAGCTATATTAATTTCAGACAGAGTAGACTTTGGAGCAAGAAAAAATATTAGGGATAAAGAGGAACAACATATAATGATAAAGGAGTCAGTATTCCAAAATGACATAACTATCCTTAATATATGTGTCTAACAACAGAGCATCAAAATATGAGAGACAAAAACCAACAGAACTGCAAGGAGAAATTGATATATCCATTGTTATAGGTGGAGACTTGATCTCCCTTTTATCAGAAATGGACATAACCAGCAGGAAGAACTTCAGTAAGACATAGTTGAACTCAATAGTACCATCAAACAAGTACATGTAGTTGACAACTATAGATTACTTCATCCAACAACCGCAAAATATACATTATTCTCAAGCTCACATGAACCACTCATCAAGGTTGAAAACATCCTGGGTCATAAAACACACCTAAAGAAATTTAAAAAAATAGAATACATATAATGTCTGTTCTCAGACCACAGAGGGATTGAACTAGAAATCAACAATAGAAAGGTAGTTGGAAAACCACAAACAACACACTTATAAAAGTGTCAAAACAGAAATTTCAAGAGAAATTAAAAAAAATATCTTGAACTAAAGAAAGTGAAAACACAATTTACAAAAATTTGTGGAATGCAGCAGAAGAAATGTTTAGAGGGAATCTTATAACATTGAATGCATATATTAGAAAACAATAAGTACCTAAAGCAATAACCTAAGCTTCAACCTTAGCAAACTAGGAAAATAAGAGCAAATTAAATCCAAAGTAAACAGAAGGAAATAACTATTCATAATTAGAGTAGAAATAAATGAAATTAAAAGTAGTAAATCAGTAGAGAAAATCAACAAACCCAAAGCTGGTTCCTTGAAATATCAATAAAGTTGATACATCTCTATTCAAGCTAACTAAGAAAAAGAGAGAAGACCCAAATTACTAATATCAGAAATGAAAAAGGGGACATCGCTGCAGATACCATGGACATTAAAAAGTTAACAGAGAAACATTATTTAAAAACTCTGTGCCCACAGTTTGAATAACCTAGAAGAAAAAGATCAATCCCATGGAATTGCCAAATTTCACATGAGAAAAAAAAATCTGAATAGGCCTATATATATTGAAGAAATCAAATCAATAATTAATACTAAATTAATACTAAATAACCAAGAGATCACTGAAGAAATCAAAAAGGAAATAAAAAAATTACCTAGAGACAAATGACAATGAAAACAGGATGATCCAAAATCTATGGGATGCAGCAAAAGCAGTTCTAACAGGGAAGTTTATAGTTATACAAGCCTACATCAAGAAACAAGAAAAATCTCAAGTAAACAATCTAACCTTACACCTAAAGGAACTAGAGAAAGAAGAACAAACAAAACCCAAAGTTAGCAGAAGGAAAGAAATCATAAAACTCAGAGCAGAAATAAATGAAATAGAAGCAAAGAAAACAATAACAAAGATCAATAAAACTAAAAGCTGGTCCCTTGAGAAGGTAAACCAAATTGATAAACCATTAGCCTGACTCATCAAGAAAAAGAGGAAGAGGACTGAAATCAATAAAATTGGAAATGAAAAAGGAGAAGTTACAACAGACACTGCAGAAATACAAAGCATCCTAAGAGACTACTACAAGCAACTCTATGCCAATAAAATGGACAACCTAGAAGAAATGGACAAATTCTTAGAAAGGTATAACCTTCCAAGACTGAACCAGGAAGAAATAGAAAATATGAACAGATCAATCACAATTAAGAAATTGAAACTGTGACTACAAATCTTCCAATAAAACAAAAGTCCATGACCAGATGGCTTCACAGGTGAATTCCATCAAACATTTAGAGAACAACTAACATCCATCCTTCTCAAACTCTTCCAAAAAATTGCAGAGGAATGATCAATCCCCAACTCATTCTATGAGGCCACCATCACCCTGATACCAAAACCAGACAAAGATACTACAAAAAAAGAAAATTACAAACCAATATCACAGATGAATATAGATGCAAAAATCCTCAACAAAATACTAGCAAACAGAATCCAACAACACATTAAAAGGATCATACACCACGATCAAGTGGGATTTATCCCATGGATGCAAGGATTCTTCAATATCTGCAAATCAATCAATATGATACACCATATTAACAAATTGAAGAATAAAAACCGTATGATCATCTCAATCGATGCAGAAAAAGCTTTTGACAAAATTCAGCACCAATTTATGATAAAAACTCTCCAGAAAGTGGGCATAGAGGGAACCTAGTTCAACATAATAAAGGCCATATACGACAAACCCACAACAAACATCATTCTCAATAGTGAAAAACTGAAAACATTTCCTCAAAGATCAGGAGCGAGACAAGGATGTCCACTCTCACCACTTTTATTCAACATAGTTTTGGAAGTCCTAGCCACGGCATTCAGAGAAGAAAAAGAAATAAAAGGAATACAAATTGCAAAAGAAGAAGTAAAACTGTCAGTGTTTGAAGATGACATGACACTATATATAGAGAATCCTAAAACTGCCACCAGAAAACTACTAGAGCTAATCAATGAATTTGGTAATGTTGCAGGATACAAAATTAATGCACAGAAATCTCTTGCATTCCTATATAATAATGATGAAAAATCTGAAAGAGAAATTATGGAAACACTCCCATTTATCATTGCAACAAAAAGAATAAAATACCTAAGAATAAACCTACTTAGGGAGACAAAAGGCCTGTATGCAGAAAACTATAAGACACTGATGAAAGAAATTAAAGATGATACCAACAGATGGAGAGATATACCATGTTCTTGGATTGTAAGAATCAATATTGTGAAAATGACTAAACTACCCAAAGCAATCTACAGATTCAATGCAATCCCTATGAAATTACCAATGGCATTTTTTTATGGAACTAGAACAAATCATCTTAAAATTTGCATGGAGACACAAAAGATCCCGAATAGCTAAAGCAGTCTTGAGGGAAGAAAACGGAGCTGGAGGAATCAGGCTCCCTGACTTCAGACTATACTACAAAGCTCCAGTAATCAAGACAATATGGTACTGGCACAGAAACATAAACATAGCTCAATGGAACAAGATAGAATGCCCAGAGATAAACACACACACCTATGGTCAACTAATCTATGACAAAGGAGGCAAAGATATACAATGGAGAAAAGACAGTCTCTTCAATAAGTGGTGCCAGGAAAACTGGACAGCTACTTGTAAAAGAATGAAATTAGAACACTCCTTAACACCATACACAAAAATAAACTCAAAATGCATTTGAGACCTATATGTAAGACAGGACACTATAAAATCTTAGAGGAAAACATAGGAAGAACACTCTTTGACATAAATTACAGCAAGATCTTTTTTGACCCACCTCCTACAGTAATGGAAATAAAAACAAAACTAAACAAATGGGACCTAATGAAACTTGAAAACTTTTGCACAGCAAAGGAAACCATAAACAAGATGAAATGACAACCCTCAGAATGGGAGAAAATATTTGCAAATGAATCAATAGACAAAGGATTTATCTCCAAAATATATAAACAGCTCATGTAGTTCAATATTAAAGAAACAAACAACCCAATCCAAAAATGGGCAGAAGATCTAAATAGACATTTTTCCAAAGAAGACATACAGATGGCCAAGAAGCACATGAAAAGCTTCACTAATCATTAGAGAAATGCAAATCAAAACTACAATGAGGTATCATCTCACACCAGTTAGAATGGGCATCATCAGAATATGTACAAATAACAAATTCTGGAGAGGCTGTGGAGAAAATGGAACCCTCTTGCACTGTTGGTGGGAATGTAAATTGATACAGCCACTATGGAGAACAGTATGGAGGTTCCTTAAAAAACTAAAAATAGAACTACCATATGATCCAGCAATCCCACTACTGGGCATATACCCAGAGAAAACCATAATTCAAAAAGACACATGCACCCCAATATTCATTGCAGCACTATTTACAATAGCCAGGTTATGGAAGCAACCTAAATGCCCATCGACAGATGGATGGATAAAGGAGTTGTGGTACACATATACAATGGAATATTACTCAGCCATAAAAAGGAACGAAATTGAGTCATTTGTTGAGACTTGGATGGATCTAGAGACTGTCATACAGAGTGAAGTACGTCAGAAAGAGAAAAACAAATATTGTATATTAACGCATGTATGTGGAACCTAGAAAAATGGTACAGATGAACCAGTTTGCAGGGCAGAAGTTGAGATACAGATGTAGAGAACAAGCGTATGGACACCAAGGGGGGGAAACTGCCATGGGGTGGGGATGGTGGTGTGCTGAATTGGGCGATTGGGATTGACATGTATACACTGATGTTTATAAAATTGATGACTAATAAGAACCTGCAGTATAAAAAGTAAACAAAGAAAAAAACAACTAATATTAAACTTTCTTTGGGTTATTTGTATGGAAATATGTTAATATAAATGTTTCAGACATTACATGAAATTTCTAAAAATCTTATATGTTCTGGTATAATGTTATAAGTCATAATTCTCATTATTACTTTAAAATGTATATCTCAGAAATAACTAAATTTCCTTGTCAATTGCATTATTATGAACTTTCATCAAATCTTTAACTGTGGTCATTTTTATGTCTTTTGTCATTTACAGACAGTTCTGGGTGTACCCTGATGCTTTTGCAAAAATGTTCCTATAAAAGGATTTCATCTTCAAGGAATTCATGGAAAAGACTCTGACAAGTACAGGTTTCTGGTAACTGACTATACTGCTGAACTGAATAAATAAGCATTTTCAGAACTCTAATGGAAAACTGATGGATTTAAAAAGTGCTAACAAAAGATCATGATGAAGAAAATTAATTACATGTGACTGAGTGAACTGATGAGGATGATTATAATTTTTCTGACTTTCTGTTTGAATAAAAAGAAAAATCCAAAAAAAAATTAATACCTTTCAAAAGAGAGCACCAGGCCCAGATGGGTTCACTACTAACTTCTACCAAACATTTAAGGAAAAAATTATATAAATTCTTTACAATCTCTTCTAGAAAAATCAAATCAGAGGGCATACACTCTAAATCTATAAGTCCAACAGTAGTCTAATACTCAAACTAAAGACAATACAAAAATAAAAATAAAACTACAGACCAATATCTAGAATGAACACTAATGAAAAAAATCCTCAAAAAATTTAGTAAATCAATTCCAACAATAATGTATAAAAAAAGTAAACACCATGATGGAGTGGGATTTATCCCAATTATGCAAGGTTGGTTAAACATTCCAAAACCAACTGAATTAATCCACTACATCAACAGATTAAAGAAGAAAAATCACATGATCATATCAATGCAGAAAAACCATTTAAAAAATCCAGCACTCATTCATGATTAAAGAAAAAAAAAGAAGAAAAACCTCTCAGCAAACTAGGAATAAGAGGGAAATTCCTCAATTTGGTAAAAAAAAGATAAACAACAACAACAAAAACCCCTACTGCTAGTATCAAACGTAATAGTGAGAAACTCAATGCTTTCCTACTAAATTCAGGAACTAGGTATAGATGTCCTGTCTCATCACTGTTCTTTGACATGGTACTGGAAGTACTAACTAATGCAACAAGACAAGAAAATGAAAAAAACAGGTATATACATTGGGAAGCAAGAAATAAAACTGGCTTGGTTTGCAGATAACATGATTGTCTATGTAGAAAATCTGAAAGAATTGACAGAAAAAACTCCTAGAACTAATAAGCAATTACAATCATCCCTCAGTATCCATGGTGGATTGGTTTCAGGAATCCTTATGAATACCAATATCTGTGGATGTGCAAGTCCCTTTTAGAAAATGGTGTAGCATTTGCATGTAACCTATGGACATCCTCTTGTGTACTTTAAATCATTTCTAGATTATTTATAATGCCTAATACAATGTAAATGCTATGTAAATAGTTGCTGGTGCATGGCAAATTCAAATTTTGCTTCATGGAACTTCTGGAATTAAAAAAATATATTTTCCACCCATGGTTGAATCTGCAGATGTGGAATCCACAGATATGGAGGGGCAACTGTATACAAAGGTAGCAGGTTAGAAGATTAGTATACAAAAGTAAATCACTTTCCTACATACCAGCAATTAACAAGTGGAATTTGAAGTTTAAAACACATTTACATTAGAACCCCAAATATGAAAACTCTAATAAAATGTATAAGATCTATATGAGGAAAACTGCAAAACTCTGATGAAAGAAATCAAAGAACTAAATAAATGGTGAGACATTCTATGTTCATGGATAGGAAAACTCACTATTGTCAAGACGTCACTTCTTCCCAATTTGATTTATAGATTCAGTACAATTCCAGTCAAAACCAATCAGAACCATTTTGTGGATATTGACAAACTGATTCTAACATATAAAAGGAGAAGTGAAAGACCAGAATAACCAGCTAAGTATTGAAGGATAAGAATGAAGTTAGAGGACAGACACTACCCAACTTCAAGACTTACTATAAAGCTTTAGTAATTAAGACAGTGTGATATTGGTGAAGGAATAAATAAATAGATCAGTGAAACAGAATAGAGAGCCCAGAAATAGAGCCACATAAATACAGTCAACTGACCGTTGACAAAGGAGCAAAGGCAATACAGTGGAGCAAAGATACTTTTTTCAACAAATTGTGCTGGGGCAACTAGACATTCACATGCAAAAAAAAAAAAAAAAAAGAATCTAGAGACAGACTTTACACCCTTCACAGAAATTAACTCAGAGTGGATCATAGACCTAAATGTAAAATATGAAACTATAAAACTCCAAGAAAACATCAGAAAAAATCTAGACGACCTTGGGTATGGTGATGACTTTTTAGGTACAACACCAAACACCCCAACTATGAAAGAAAAAGTTGATAAGCTGGACTTCATTAAAATTAAAAACTTCTTCTCTGCCGAAAACAATGTCAAGAGAATGAGAAGAAAATTCACAGACTGAGAGAAAATATTTGCAAAGGATACATCTGATAGGGAGCTCATTTCAAATATACAAAGAAATCTTAAAACTCAATAATAAGAAAATAAACATGATTAAAAAATAGGTCAAAGATCTGAACAGTCATCTCACCAAAGAAGACCTATGGATGGCAAGTGAGCATATGAAAAAATGTTCAACATCATATGTCAGTAGGATATTGAAAATTAAAATAACAATGAGATACTACTACATACTTATCATAGTTGCAAAAATCCAAAACGTTTACACCATTGTTGATGAGGATGTGGAGCAACAGCAACATTCATTCATTCTTGGTGGGAATGCAAAGTGGTAAAGTCACTTTGGAAGACATTTTGGCAGGTTTTTACAAAACTAATCATACTCTTAACAAATGATCCAGCAATCACACTCCTTGGTATTTACTCAAATGAAGTGAACACTTATAGCCACACAAAAACCTGCACATGGATGTTTATAGCAGCTTTATTCATAATTGCCAAAACCTGGAAGTAACCAATGTGTCCTTCAGTAGGTTAGTGGACAAATGAAATAAACTGTGCTACATCCAGATAATGGAATATTATTCATTGGCAAAAAGAAATGAGCTATCAAACCATGAAAAAACATGGAGGAACTTTAAATTCATCTTAATAAATGAAAGTAGACAATGAAAAGGCTGTATGATTCCAACTGTATGGTATTCTGGAAAAGGCAAGATTATGGAGATAGTAAAAATATCTGTGATTGCTTGGGTATAGAGAAGAGGGAGGGATGAATAGGCAAAACACTGAAGAATTTTAAGGGCAGCAAAACCATACAGCATAATAGTTTCATAGTGGATATATGTAATATATTTGTCAAAATCCATAGGCTGTAAACACCAATAAACTATAGACTTTGGCTACTGTTGTGTCAATATAGTTTTACCAGTTTTACAACTTTACCACTAATGTGGGTTGTTGATAGTGGGGGAGGTTGTCTGTGGGTAAATGAGAACTTTCTGTACTTTGTGCTCAGTTTTGCTATGAATCTAGAACTACTCTAAAAAATGAAGTTTACTAATTAGAGAACACATATTTTTAAAAAGTATTTCTACCAAATATTTTTAAAGTGCTTTGCTGTACAGAAAGAATTTGATGTAGCTATAAGAAATAGTTTAGTTATTATGGTAGATGGTTAAGCAAAGTGGTTGAGAGAGCACAGATTCTGGAGCCAGACGCCCTGGCATAAATCCCAGTTGTATTACTTACTAGCTACATAATTTTGCGCAGATTATTTATCTCTTTGATGGTATCACTTTTTCATATATAAAACTGGGATAATAAAAGTATCTTACCTCACAGATTCGTTGGGAGCATTACATGAGTTAATGTATGTAAAGTTCTTAGAATAGAACCTGGCCCAGAGAGTAAGCATTCAAATAAATATTAACTTATTATTTTATATACGTATTCAAAAACTTTATTGAATTTTTATTAAAAAATGTTAGCAAAATTATAAAATTCTTACCAAAGTTATTGGCAATCTTTCTTTTTCTAAAAAGCATGTTTGAAAAATAAATAAATAAAAAGCATGTTCATTTGTATAACAATCTTTCTGAACTGGATATAAACTCACAATACACCTCTTATCTCACCTTTTAACCACATCATCTGTTTTACAGATTCCCTACATGTCACACTCTGCCTTATCAAAATTCCTTGCCTATAAAAAATCTAAATTTTATTCTGTTATTTAGATATGATTTAAATTTGCAACTATTTTGTATTTCTTTTTCTGTTATGTATTATAAATCAATTTTCATAAGTAGAATTCTATAAAGAAAAAGAAAGTTTGTCTATTAAATATGCCTTGAAGAAGTTGAAGAACACAATATACTTGCAAGGTCACATTAAAAGTTTGGGATGTTTAAGGTCAGAGCTTGGAAATTGCAATTAACTTTTAAAATGGCATTTTGTGCGTGTGTGTGTGTGTGTGCGTGTGCGTGTGTGTGTGTGTGAATAGAAGAGGATAAAATGACAAAATCTAGGGAGAATGTCTAGTATAGAATGGTCATAAAATAATTCATGCATTCAACATATAATTTGAGTGTGTTTTATGCAAAATGTCTATTGAATAAAGTATAAATACATGAATGAATGAATAAATGAATGAAACTATTTATCTACCAGCTGTTCTGGAAAAGGAATAAAACATGCAAAGCAAACCTAAGAATTTTGGTCAATAAATCAAGCAATATTTGCTCAAAAGACTGAATTTTGGAAATATAGTCTTCAAAATTGCCACTTTTCTACATGACAAAGAAGAAAAGAAATGTTGACCTGAAGTTGTAGTGTGGAATTGGGAGAGTGAAGTTGATCAAGGAGAGATTCAGAAAACATACAGCTTTTCAAGTTTGCGTAAACAAACTCCTCCACCTACTTGACTGACTAATTTCAAGAGATCCATCAGTTCCCAATATTTTCCCTTCTTCCTCCCCAGTTCTTCACTTCAGTTTGAAAGCTGTTTGCCTGAGCATGCACAAAGTGCTTGGCATGGCAGTTAGCAAGAAATGCTTACATTTACAGATCACAGAGATGGCACACTCACTGCCCAGGAGGCTGACTCTACCAGGAAAGAGCTTGTTGTCCAGATGTCAGCTTATGTGAAGATGGTTGATATGTGTGGTTATTTGTGACTATTGAGTCCTGCTCTATTGTATCATAAATAAGTTGCATTCCAACTAGTTGCCAAAAGATTCTGTATATGGGAAACTCTCTAATTTACTCGAAAATAGATAAATAAAATTACTTAAAATTCTGTGTAGGAAATTACACAGAAACTTAGAAATAAAAAAGAATGGTTTTTTAATCATTTACTCATATTTGGAAAAGAAGAACAAGAGTGACATAGGGAAAAAGGATGGACAAGATCATAAATAACTCAGTGTATGTTTATTGAGCATGCAATTTGTACAGAATTTTTAAGTAAACAATGTGAGAATAGAAAAGAAATATATAGCATTTATTCCTATTCACAAGGCACTTGTAGTCTTGTTGGAGAGCTAAGTGAAAGAGTCAGTAAAGGTGCTAAATCATATATATCCATATGCCAAACTGTTCTGTGTAGGTTATATGTGTCCTGAAGCATCAGGCAGGGACAGTTCAATATTGACTTCAAGTTTAGTTTCAAAATCAAGGAAAGCTTTATGCAAGGCTCATGGTAAATCAGTTTCTGTTTTATTCTCACTTGTTAATCCGTAATTTCAAAGAACACCAAGGAGATTTGTCATATTTTCTTTCATTAAGTAAAAACACAAATGACAAGAAAAAGCCTTATTTAAGATTATAATGAGTTACCAACCAAACTATGCTAAAAATAGAACAAAGTGGACATCATTATTACTAAACTGCCAATAATTTTTGGTAGCAATAAAAATGAGTTACATAAGTCCCAACTTCTCCAAGTCCCTCTAAGCCTGTTCTCCATCTCACATTCAAAATAAATATGAAGTCCTTATTTGCTATTTGTTTCAACAACACCTGTGCAGTAACACCATAAATCATTACCTCTCTTGTAATGGTGATTTACCTTAAAGAAAAATAGTGATAATGACATCCACTGGAAAGAAAGGTTGACTCAAATACTATAGTGAACAATTAAAAAGGGTTTGTCAACTCTTCTCTAGCACTGATCCACAGGGGACAGCATCATACAAGGACGTTCAGATCCTGGGGGAAAAATGACCAGAAGTTTCTCTGTTGGAAAAGTTAAAAAAATAATTTTTGCTATTTCTGTTTACTTTATTTCTGACCATTTCCATTGAATAACAATTTATGCTAAAATAGTAATACTATTCATTTTTCCTTCTGTATTAAGAGAAAGTTAGTTGTGCACATGACCATGTGCATATATGTGTGTATAATGTTAGTTGTTTATATCAAAGGACATTCACTTGCAACAATAGCAAAACATGTTTATCTTAACAAAAAGAAGAAAAGGCTTATCTTTGAGGAATTAATTGAATTATGAGCTCACAAGTATGAGAATTTTGCTTCATATGAGGAGCAACAAAATAAAAATTGTAACGGGGCCGTTATTTCATTTGGGTTCTGGTATCTTATTTAAAAATAGAACAAAACAACAGCAAAAATTTCCAAGTAGTCACAGGAAGCTAAAGGGGGATTTCAAAAAGGACACAAACATTACTTATCCAACAACACTGACAACAAATTCTGCACCTTAAAAACTGTAAAAAATTATAATCCAACCAATCTCAAACTTTCCTATAAATGTTACAGTTTTTCAACTTTTCTGAGAAGGTTTGTTTTTGCAGTAAGCAATTTAAAACCTGTAAATATGTCATCTATTATTTCTAAGTTTTTAATAGTAAGGTTTCTAACAGACCAATTGCTACTATAAATGACTTAGGGAGGAGTCTGTAATGTAACAAATAGTGCTAGCTTCGCTCAGAACCATATATAATGCCCTACTCTTTTGTGTCCTTATAAATTAACAATTGTTTAAAGATCCAAGCTCCAGAAGATGTTAACTGATATAACTTAAACCTTCTTATTTAATATACTTCAATTACACATAAAGTATAAAGATTAATTTTTTAAGAAAACCTACTTACCCACTACCCAGCTTTATCAAATCTGAATATTTTGCTATATTCTCTTCACATGTGTTTTTAGTAAATATGTATTACAAATACATTGAAGCAGGCTGTGCAATCTTCACTGGCCTATTCCATCTCTCCCTCACCAATGGTAACTACTATCCTTTATTCAATGCTTATCATTCCGAGACATGTTCTTATACTATTAATACTTATGTATCAGTTAAAATATGTAATTGTTTCCTTGCTTTACACATTTTATAGGAATGACTCAGCAAAACGGTGGTATAGAAATTTCTAGCTCCCATCCCCTTCCAGAAACATCAACTTGAACTGCCATCCATGTACACAAATTCTTTCACAAGATCCAAGGATTTCAGGTGAGAGATTACAGCACCTGGGTGAAGCACAGAAATAAGAAAAGATGCATTGAGCAAAATAAGAAAGATGTATTCACATTGCCTCCATCATCCCTCCCCCAAGACTAGGTGTACCAATGTGGAGAGAGGCACTTCCCATGGGAGAAGAGTGAAGTGAGCACCTGACTTCACTGTAGATCCCAGTGGCTTCCTGCCCCAGCACTAGGCCAAATCTCATGGCCTTAGGTGGTTTCAGCAAGCTCCCATGAACCTAGGCCCTCGACCAAACCTAGTGCCTGCCAGCTTCCACGACCCCAGGAGGAACCCCCAGCACCAGGCTCCTGGAAGGCTCCTGTGAACCCAGACCCCATGCTCACCCATGTGCTTGGCTCCAGGCAGCTTCTGTGGCACCAGGCCCCTTGAATGCTTCCATGAACCCAGGCTCTCAGTCCACGCCAGCATCAGCTGCTTCCCATGGTCTCAGGTGGCTCCCATGACAGCAAGCTCCAAGTGGACTCCAGCAAACCCAGGCTCACAGCTCACCCCAGCATTGGCTGGCTTTCATAGCCCTGGGTGACTCCTGTGGTTCCAGGCTCCCAGAAGACTCCTGAAAACTTAGGCCCCCAGCTCATCCAGGTGCCTGCTGGCTCTATTAGCCACATGCAGCTATCACAGCCCCAGGAGGCTCCTGCAACCTCAGGCAGCTTCTGTGGCACAAGGCTTCTGGGGCCTCCCGTGAACTCAAGCTTTCAGTCCACCTCAGCACCAGTTGGTTCCAGTGGCCACAGGTGGCACTGGTTCCAGTTAGACTCCAGCAAACCCAGGCTCGAAGCTCACCTCAGATTTGGCTTGCTCCCATGACCCAGGTGGCTCCTGGGAACCCAGGCTCCTGGTGGGCTCCTGCAAATCCAGACTCCAAGTTCACACTGGTGCTGAATGGCTCCCTTGACACATGGTGCCCTGCAAGCTCTTGTGAACCCAGACTTCCTGCACATTCCAGTGCTCACTGGCTCACGTAAACCCAGGAAACCCCGGTGGCCTCTGGTTCTCAATTAGTGGGTCAAAGAAAAAACCAAGAGTGAAGTAAAAAAAAATACTTTGAAACAAATGAAAACGGAAACACAGCATACCAAAGTTACATTAAGAAAAAGGAAAGATCTCAGATTAAGCAATCTAAGTTTTCACCTCAAGGAAGTAGAAAAAAAAAAGCTAAGGCAAAAGTTAGTAGAAGGAAGGAAATAACAAAGATCAAAGAATAAATAAATGAAATACAGAATACAAAATATATGTAGAGATATCTATGAAACTAAGAGCTGGTTTTGTTAAAAAGATAAACAGAATTGACAAATCTTTAGCTACTCTAAAGGGAAAAAGAGAAGACTTGAATAAATAAATATAGCAAAAATAATATAACAAAATTGAAACTAATCATATCACTCACATCAATATACATGAATGAGATTAACTTACTTATTAAAAGAAAAATTATCAATTAAGTTCATAAGCAAGACCCAAATGTGCAATAAACAAGAGAAACAAACATTTATATTAATATCATGATACTCTATATATCATTTCTTTTTGCTGAAACTTACATTTTAAAGTTTTAACCATGTGTGTATATGCTGCTCTAGTTTGTCATCATAACTTCTATTATAGTTCCATAATACAGTGTATTTTCCTAATGTAGGCATTTGTTATTTCAGATAATGCACCACTACAAAACTATAAGTAGTGCTACATAGAATATATTTAGAAATAGAAATGCTGGGTTGAATGGTGAGAGCACCTTCAAATTTACCAGATGTTGCAAATTTGTCCTAAATGGTGCACATATATGTCTGATAGCCATGCCAGAAAATTGCAATTTTTTTTTATTCTTGCCTGATTTCTTTTTGTCAGAAACTTTTTCCAATTTGCTAGGTTTGTAACAATATCTCACTACAGTTTAAATTATGTTTTCTTGATTATTGATGAGGCTGAGTATATTTTCATATATTAATTGACTATTTAGATTTCCTCTTCTGTGAAATACCTACTTAAACTTGCCCATTTTACTACTGATTTTTTCTGTTTCTATTACTTATTTATAACTCCTTTATATATACTAGATACTAATCCTTTCTTGATAATATGTCATTGAAATGTCTTTCCTCAGTCTATGACTCATTTTTAATGAGTCTTTTTACAGTGGTTTTGTAAATGAGAGCTATTTTTAAAAAGTAGTCAAATATAAATATTTTTATGTCATATTTAATACATTCTTCCGTATCTTGAGACCATAAAGACACCCACCTTTTTACCCTAAAACTATTTGACTTTTCTTTTTTGAATGTAAATCTTTAAACCATATGCTATTTACTGTTATGTATGGTATAATTTGAGTTCTAATTCCATTTTTTCTTATGGATACCCAGATACTTCAGTGTCATCCTAATCTGAGCAAATATTTTTAAAGTATTAGTTCATTCTCACACCAGGCTTTATGTAACATACCATAAAAATGATTATGTGTATAGATTGTAAATATTTCTCTAAAAGGAGATTTTAGTCTACTTTTTCATCTCTATTTTATATTCACTAAAATGATATTTTCAGCATCCAATTTTGGCATTGTTTTATTATAAATTACGTCTTTTAAACTTTTCCCATCACATTTTACATATAGCTAGCTATAAGACAGAATAGACGTAGCCAGACATTCCCTGCTAGATTTACAATCCATGTTATGTTTCTCAACAAAGACTATTTTAAAATGAGTTATTTGGCTTATTTTTTTCCTCCCTGTTCTCTTCTTCATTTACTTAAAATCTGTATTCCTACTATTTCATGATCCCTATCTTCTAAATTGCCTTTCATGATTACATTTGCAACAAACTCTTCTCTAATAGCTAAAGTTCTGCTTTTTTGTTCATTGTCTTACATGTCTTCCTTAGAATCTGTCTAATTAGATAGCTCAACTACCCATTGTAATCCTTTACTCATACAATAGTCAGCTAAAAACATTTTATGGTGACCATTTGCATGTGGATTGTAAATGTGCACAACCTAGACACATAAGATCTAAATATTCCATCAAATTTTCCTAATGAGTTTTTCCCATTGATTTCATTTGTAAGAGCAGCTATCATTATATAAAACCCTATTTTCTTGATTGTTACTGAGAAGGGGTTAGATCTATACGCTTTGTTCCTTATATATTTTACAATTAATGTCTTACTCTTTTTTTTTCTTGTAAGTATAAAGCAGAATGCTCTTGTAAAATATCAACTTACTACACTGATATTGTATGAGAACCACATTGTAAAATACCTAGAAGAGCCAAAACATGTACTTGGCCTTGGACTCAACTCTAACTTAAACAAAATGCTTTCCAAGAGAAAGAGCAAAGACAGAAACCTAGTCATGGAAATTTTCATTTAATGTTACTCAGAAGATTACAGGAGATTCATTAGGAGCAGAAGAAAATTATGTTGATTAGGAAGAAAGAGAAGAGGATAGCTTGCACAGGAGCTAATATATTTAAAATGCATGTCCAAGGGATGTGTGGAGAGACACACAAACAAACACAAATACAAGAAAGTAGAGAAAACCCATAGGAGGGTCTGATAGAGGCAAAACTCCACATAGCTAAACATTTTGAAAAAACATGAAAAATCAAAATAAAATATTTTTATTTTTGCAATGAAAAAATGAAAGAAGATAGAGATGCTGATTGAGGTGGATAATTTAATGTGAATAAATTATCACATTAGGCAGGAAGGCTTATTTGGTTCACTGAAGTATCTTTGGCATTTAAAAGAGTGCTTAGCACAAACTAGGTGTTAAATAAATATGTATTAGATGAATGAATGAATTAGGAAGCAGAAATGTTCTAGCTACTCATTTCTTTTTATGTATCCATCAGTGATCATTATTGGCTGGAAAAGGAAAAATTTAAATATGAAGGAATTAAAGGGTAATGAAATTTCTTACGGCTCTAAATAATGTCAACACTCCTAGCTTGATGAATTTTTTTAGATCCCTGAACACTATAATGATTTAGAGATTAGATTATTTATTTGATATCCATGATCTTAGAAGAATCCTAGAGAATAAGATTAATACCAAAAGAAAGGACAAGGAAGAAGAGAAACTATAAATGAGTGAGCTTGACATCAATCCCCCAAAAATATTTTCAAATGGATGGCTCTTGTGTAGTTAGCAAAGACAGAGAAAATCACTCAAAGCTAACATGAGTTTAAAAACCAAAGCCACATACCTTACCAAGCTCATTGAAAAATAAGGTCACTAGACTAATAATAAATCAGAGGATCCCCTTGGCTATAATATCTCTAAATAACAAGAAAACATTTAATGTGATAGTGTTTTAAGATATCCTTTAGTGTAAGAAATAGAAAAGAAGATATTGAACAAATTGATAAAATTTTAATTAAATGGAAAGAATGTAGACTAGTACATAAATGCCATTGTTTTTTATTTTATCTTGTGTTCTCTTGTTTGTTTATATATATATATATATGTAGTATATATATATATATATATGTAGTGAGGGGGCTGATGGAATGACACAGAGCTATATTCTTTTCTTTTCTTTTTAAACATCTTTATTGGAGTACAATTGCTTTACAATGGTGTGTTAGTTTTTGCTTTATAGCAAAGTGCACCAGTTATACATAAACATATGTTCCCATATCTCTTCCCTATTGCATCTCCCTCCCTCCCACCCTCCGTATCCCACCCCTCTAGGTGGTCACAAAGCACCGAGTTGATCTCCCTGTGCCATAAGTTTGCTTCCCACAAGCTATCTATTTTACGTTTCATAGTGTATATATGTCCATGCCTCTCTCTCATTTTGTCACAGCTTACCCTTCCCCCTCCCCATATCCTCAAGTCCATTCTCTAATAGGTGTGTGTCTTTATTCCCGTCATACTCCTAGGTTCTTCATGACCTTTTCTTTTGTTTTTTTTTTCCCCCTTAGATTCCATATATACGTGTTAGCATACGGTATTTGTTTTTCTCTTTCTGACTTACTTCACTCTGTACAACAGACACCAGGTCCATCCACCTCACTACAAATAACTCAATTTTGTTTCTTTATATGGCTGAGAAATATTCCATTGTACATATGTGCCACATCTTCTTTATCCATTCATCTGTCGATGGACACTTAGGTTGCTTCCATGTCCTGGCTCTGGTAAATAGAGCTGCAATGAACATTGTGGTACATGACTCTTTTAGAATTATGGTTTTCTCAGGGTATATGCCCAGAAGTGAGATTGCTGGGTCATATGGTAGTTCTATTTTTAATTTTTTCAGGAACCTCCATAATGTTCCCCATAGTGGCTGTATCAATTTACATTTCCACAGACAGTACAAGAGGGTTCCCTTTTCTCCACACGCTCTCCAACATTTATTGTTTGTAGACTTTTTGATGATGGCCATTCTGACCAGTGTGAGATGATATCACATTGTACTTTTGATTTGCATTTCTCTAATGATTAATGATGTTGAGCATTCTTTCATGTGTTTGTTGGCAATCAGGATATCTTCTTTGGAGAAATGTCTATTTAGGTCTTCTGCCCATTTTTGGATTGGGTTGTTTGTTTTTTTAGCATTGAGCTGCATGAGCTGCTTGTAAATTTTGGAGATTAATCCTTTGTCAATTGCTTCATTTGAAAATATTTTCTCCCATTCTGAGGGTTGTCTTTTGGTCTTGTTTAAGGGTTCCTTTGCTGTGCAAAAGCTTTGAAGTTTCATTAGGTCCCATTTGTTTATTTTTATTTCCATTTCTCTAGGAGGTGGGTCAAAAAGGATCTTGCTGTGATTTATGTCATAGAGTGTTCTGCCTATGTTTTCCTCTAAGAATTTGATAGTTTCTGGCCTTACATTTAGATATTTAGTCCATTTTGAGCTTATTTTTTGTATGGTGTTAGGGAGTGTTCTAACTTCATACTTTTACATGTATCTATCCAGTTTTCCCAGCACCACTTATTGAAGAGGCTGTCTTTTCTCCACTGCATATTCTTGCCACCATTATCAAAGGTAAGGTGACCATATGTGCTTGGGTTTATCTCTGGGCTTTCTATCCTGTTCCATTGATCTATATTTCTGTTTTTGTGCCAGTACCATACTGTCTTGATTACTGTAACTTTGTAGTATGGTCTGAAGTCAGGGTGCCTGATTCCTCCAGCTTCACTTTTCATTCTCAAGATTGTTTTGGTTATTTGGGGTCTTTTGTGTTTCCATACAAATTGTGAAATTTTTTGTTCTAATTCTGTGAAAAATGCCAGTGGTAGTTTGATAGGGATTGCATTGAATCTGTAGATTGCTTGGAATCCAAATTGGAAAAGAAGTAAAGCTGTCACTGTTTGCAGATGACATGATACTATACACAGAGAATCCCAAAGATGTTACCAGAAAACTACTAGAGATAATCAATGAATTTGGTAAAGTTGCAGGATACAAAGTTAATGCACAGAAATCTCTGGCATTCCTATACACTAATGATGAAAAATCTGAAAATGAAATTAAGGAAACACTCCCTTTTACCATTGCAACCAAAAGAATAAAATATCTAGGAATAAACCAACTTAAGGAGACAAAAGACCTGTATGCAGAAAATTATAAGACACTGATGAAAGAAATTAAAGATGATACAGATAGATGGAGAGATATACCATGTTCTTGGATTGGAAGAATCAACATTGTGAAAATGACTCTACTACCCAAAGAGCTCTCTTCTTTACTCTGTCTTACACACTTTTTAAAATCCAGTACTTAAACAGGAACATAAGTGCCTGACTTTTAAATTGGTTCAAGTCAAGCATCTAGAAGTGATATAAAATAAATTAGAGGAAAAATTACAATGCAGTATAGGCTGAAAGTATAGGCCATACCAAAAAAAATAAATATGATAGGGGTAAAGCTCTGTACTTAAGGTCACAAAACCCAAGAGGCGGAAGTATTTTGAGAAGAGACTGGACAACTATTTTGAATGAGTCTGAGATGTGAGGTAAAGTAAATACTGAATAATATCACTAGATGTAGCTCATATTACATTAGCAACCTTAGCAAGAGATTTTATGGTGGAATGATGAGTGTGGAGTGTTTTGTACTGTCAAATTATGGTCACTAATATTTATAGTAATAGTTGCAATCCTGTCTCACCCTTCATTTGTCCAGTAAAGTCAATGTTTCTTCTCTCTACAAGCAATGTACTCTCTAGTTTATCTGTAATACCCCCTTTTTTTCTAGCTTCCTAGTAGCTTATAACTCATCCTCATTGTTTATGGTATTTCAATGTGCCCTTATATTTCTACTCTAAATATTGGTAATGAAGGGCTTGAACTGTAAGGACAGACGTAACTTGTATTAGTCCAAGCTATAGCATTCCTAGTTGTGTGATTTTGAACAAGTTATTTAACTTTTTCTCCCTCATTTTCGTTACCTGTAATGTGGGAATAATATTAGTAATTATATCTCATATGATTTATTTCAAAGTATCTAATACATGTGTAATGCTTAGTACAGAACTTGACACATAATAAGAACTAAGTAAATGTGGCTGCTATTATTATTGTCATCATCATTTCTATTGCTACCATTGTTATAATTAGATCAGAAATGCATCCATTAGTAAAAAATAAAGAACTTGTTATTTTTAAAAATAACTTCTATTTAAGAAAATATATTTGGAGTTTTGATCAATCTAGATTCTAATATGAGTCAATAGTGTGAGGATCTACCCCAAAGCTATTGCAGCCTGGAATTTCAAACAATAAAGTGTAGAATTAAGAACAATGGAAGTGGCAAACCTCTGTTCAGGTCACTTCACACTTGACATATGAATTAGTCTGCTCATTTCTGACTACCAAATATTAAGAGAGAAACTGCCAAAATTAGAAAGCTTCTAGGACACTATAACCAAGTATAAAAGGGTCTGAACAGAATGACATGTTGTTGAACAGAATAAGACTTCGAAAAAGCAGAATTAGCATGAGTATGATAACTATATTCATATTTTAAAAAGAGCTATCCTATGGAAGTGGTTTTAAAAGAAGAACTTCAAATTGTGCTTCTTAAAGCCTTAGATTCGGGGGGGAGGGATAAATTGGGAGATTGGTACTGACATATACACACTACTATATATAAAATAGATAACTAATAAGAACCTACTGTAGAGAACAAGCTCCCGAATATGACTGCTGCCAGTGCACACACCCCAGCCTGAGCACAGCTGGCCCAAATCTCCAGGGGACTCTCCTAGACCAGCAGACTTGGACCTTGGATGGTGACTGTACCATCTCTGATACCTCCTGCCAACTGAATATATAACTTTTACACCCATGAATGAAATTCACTGGACTTCTAGTCAACCTTAAAAATTTATTGTGTAGCTGACAGGATCTTGGTGCTCCAGCCAGGTGAAAGGGCTGAGAATCTAAGGTGGGAGAGCCGAGTTCAGGACATTGGACCATCAGAGACTTCTGGACTCCATGTATAATCAAACAGGGAAAGCTCTCTAAAAGGTCTCCATCTCAATGCAAAGACCCAGCTCCACTCAATGACCAGCAAGCTCCAGTGGTGGACACCCCATGTCAAACAACTAGCAAGACAGAAACACAACCACACCCATTAGCAGAGAGGCTGCGTAAAATCATAAAAAGTTCACAGACACCCCAAAACACACCACTGGATGTGGTCCTCCCCACCAGAAGGACAAGATCCAGCCCCACCCACCAGAACACAGAAATCAGTCCCCTCCACCAGGAAGTCTACACAACCCACTGAACCAACTTTAGCCACTGGGGACAGACACCAAAAACAATGGGAACTATGAACAGGAAGACTGTGAAAAGGAGACCCCAAACACAGTAAGTTAAGTAAAATGAGAAGACAGAGAAACACAGAGCAGATGAAGGAGCAAGATAAAAACCCACCAGAAAAAGAAAATGAAGAGTAAATAGGCAGTCTACCTGAAAAGGAATTCAGAGTAATTATAGTAAAGATGATCCAAAATCTTGGAAATAGAATGGGGAAAATACAAGAAACATTTAACAAGGACCTAGAAGAACTAAAGAGCAAACAAACAATGATGAACAACACAATAAATGAAACTAAAAATTCTCTAGAATGAATCAATAGCAGAATAACTGAGGTAGAAGAATGGATAAGTGACCTGGAAGATAAAATACTGGAAATAACTACTGCAGAGCAGAATAAAGAAAAAAGAATGAAAAGAATTGAGGACAGTCTCAGAGATCTCTGGAACAATTTTAAATGCAGCAACATTGGAATTACAGGGGTCCCAGAAGAAGAAGAGAAACAAAAAGGGGACTGAGAAATACTTGATGAGATTATAGCTGAAAACTTCCCTAACATGGGAAAGGAAATAGTCAATCAAGTACAGGAGGTGCAGAGTCCCATACAGGGTAAACCCAAGGAGAAACACACCAAGAAACATATTAATCAAACTATCAAAATTTAAATACAAAGAAAAAATATTAAAAGCAGCAAGGGAGAAACAGCAAATAATATACAAGGGAATCCTTATAAGGTTAACAGCTGACCTTTCAGCAGAAATTCTGCAAGCCGGAAAGGAGTGGCAGGACATATTTAAAGTGATGAAAGGGAAAAACCTACAACCAAAATTACTCTACCTAGCAAGGAACTCATTCAGATGTGACAGAGAAATTAAAACCTTTACACACAAGCAAAAGTTGTGAGAATTCAGCACAGGCACACCAGCTTTACAATAAATGCTAAAGGAACTTCTCTAGGGAAGAAACACAAGAGAAGGAAAAGACCTACAATAACAAACCCAAAACAACTAAGGAAATGGTAATAGGAACATACATATCGTTAATTACATTAAATGTAAATGGATTAAATGCTCCATCCAAAAGACAGAGATTGGTTGAATGGATACAAAAGCAAGACTTGTATATATGCCATCTACAAGAGACTCACTTCAGACCTAGGGACACATACAGACTGAAAGTGAGGGGATGGAAAAAGATATTCCATGCAAATGGATATCAAAAGAAAGCTGGAGTAGCAATTCTCGTATCAGAAAAAAAGGACTTTAAAATAAAACTATTACAAGAGAGAAAAAAAGACACTACATAATGATCATTGGATCAATTCAGGAAGAAGATATAACAATTGTAGATACTTATGAACCCAACATGGGAGTACCCCAATATATAAGGCAAATGCTAAGAGCCATAAAAGGGGAAATCAGCAGTAACACAATAATAGTAGGGCACTATAACACCTCACTTTCACCAATGGACAGAGCATCCAAAATGAAAATAAATAAGGAAACACAAACTTTAAGTGATACATTAAACAAGATGGACTCAAATGATATTTATAGGACATTCCATCCAAAAACAACAGAATACATTTTCTTCCCAAGTGCTCAAGGAACATTCTCCAGGATAGATCTTATCTTGGGTCCCAAATCAAGCCTTGGTAAATGTAAGAAATTTGAAATTGTATCAACCAAATGCTATGAGAGTAGGTATCAATTACAGGGAAAAAAAACTGTAAAAAATACAAACACATAGAGGCTAAACAATATGTTACTAAATAACCAAGAGACCACTGAAGAAATCAAATAGGAAATCAAAAAATACCTAGAAAGAAATGACAATGAAAACACGACCACTGAAAACCTATGGGATGCAGCAAAAGCAGTTCCAAGAGGGAAGTTTATAGAAATACAATCCTAAGTCAAGAAACAAGAAAAATCTCAAATAAACAACCTAACCTTACACCAAAAGCAATTAGAGAAAGAACAACAACAAAAAAGTTAGCAGAAAGAAAGAAATTATAAAGGTCAGATCAGAAATAAATGAAAAAGAAATGAGAGGAAGCAAGCAAAGATCAATAAAATTAAAAGCTGGTGCTCTGAGAAGATAAACAAAATTGATAAATCATTAGGCAGACTCATCAAGAAAAAAAGATAGAAGACTCAAATCAATAGAATTAGAAATGAAAAAGGAGAAGTAACAACTGACACTGCAGAAATATAAAGAATCATGAGAGATCACTACAATCAACTATATGCCAATAAAATGGACAACCTGGAAGAAATGGAAAAATTCTTAGAAAAGCACAACCTTCTGAGACTGAAGCAGGAAGAAATAGAAAATATAAACAGACCAATCACAAGCACTGAAATTGAGGCTGCGATTAAAAATCTTCCAACAAACAAAAGCCCCAGACCAGATGGCTTCACAGGCAAATTCTATCACACATTTAGAGAAGAGCTAACACCTAACCTTCTCAAACTCTTCCAAAATATAGCAGAGGGAGGAACACTACCAAACTCTTTCTATGAGGCCACCATCACCCTGATACCAAAACCAGACATAGATGTCAAAAGAAAGAGAAAACTATAGGCCAATATCACTGATGACAATAGATGTAAAAATCCTCAACAAAATACCTGCAAACAGAATCCAGCAGCACATTAAAAGGGTCATACACCATGATCAAGTAGGGTATTTCCCAGGAATGCAAGGATTCTTCAGTATGCCCAAATCAATCAATGTGATACACCACATTAACAAATTGAAGGATAAAACCATATGATCACCTCAATAGATGCATAAAAACTTTAGACAAATTTTAACATCCATTTATGAGAAAAACCCTCCATAAAATAGGCATAGAGGGAACTTACCTCAACATAATAAAGGCCATATATGAGAAACCCACAGCAAATATCATTCTCCATGGTGAAACATTGAAACCATTTCTACCAAGATCAGGAACAAGACAAGGTTGCCCACTCTCACCATTATTATTCAACATAGTTTTGGAAGCTGTAGCCACAGCAATCAGAGAAGAAAAAGAAATAAAAGGAATCCAAATTGGAACAGAAATAAAGCTGTCACTGTTTGCAGATAACATAGAGAATCCTCAAGACTCTACCAGAAACTACTAGAGCTAATCAATGAATTTAGTAAAGTAGCAGGATACAAAATTAATGCACAGAAATTGTTTGCATTCCTATACACTAATGATGAAAAATCTGAAAGAGAAATCAAAATTGTGAAAATGACTATACTACCCAAAGCAATCTACAGATTCAATGCAATCACCTTAAAACTACCAATGGCATTTTTCATAGAACTAGAATAAAAAATTTCACAATTTGTATGGAAACACAAAAAATCCCGAATAGCCAAAGCAATCTTGAGAAAGAAAATCAGAGCTGGAGGAATCAGGCTCCCTGACTTCAGTCTATACTACAAAGCTATTCTAATCAAGGCAGTATGGTACTGGCACAAAAAAAACAGAAATATAGATCAATGGAATACAATAGAAAACCCAGAGATAAACCCATACACATATGGTCACCTTATCTTTGACAAAGGGGTCAAGAATATACAATGGAGTAAAGACAGCCTCTTCAATGAGTGGTGCTGGGAAAACTGGACAGCTACATGTAAAAGAATGAAATTAGAACACTCCCAACACCATACACGAAAATAAACTCAAAATGGATTAAAGACCTAAATGCAAGGTCCAACACTCTAAAACTCTTAGAGGAAAGCATAGGCAGAACACTCTATGACATAAATCGCAGCAAGATCCTTTTTGACCCACCTCCTAGAGAAATGGAAATAAAAATAAACAAATGTGACCTAATGAAACTTAAAACCTTTTGCACAGCAAAGGAAACCATAATCAAGACGCAAAGACAACCCTCAGAAGGGGAAAAATATTTACAAACAAAGCAATTGACACAGGATTAATCTCCAAAATATACAAGCAACCTAAGTGTCCATCGACAGATGAATGGATAAGATGTGGCACATATATACAATGGAATATTACTCATCCATATAAAGAAACAAAATTGAGTTATTTGTAGTGAGGTAGATGGACCTAGAGTCTGTCATACAGAGTGAAGTAAGTCAGAAGTAGAAGAACAAATACCATATGCTAACACATATATATGGAATCTAAAAAAAAAAAAAAAAGGTTCTGAAGTACCTTGGGGCAAGACAGGAATAAAGACGCAGACATAGAGAATGGACTTGAGGACACAGGGAGGGGGAAAGGTAAGCTGGGATGAAGTGAGAGAGTGGAATGGACATATATATACTACCAAACATAAAATAACTAGTGGGAACCAGCTGCATAGCACAGGGAGATCAGCTCAGTGCTTTGTGACCACCTAGTAGGGTGGGATAGGGAGGGTGGGAGGGAGACACAAGAGGGAAGGGATATAGGGATATATGTATGTGTATAGCTGACTCACTTTTTTATACAGCAGAAACTAATACAACATTGTAAAGAAATTATACCCCAATAAAGATGTTTAAAAAAAAAGAAGAAGAATCTTCTGTATGGCACAGGGAACTCCAGTCAATACTCTGTTATGGCCTATATGTAAAATGAATCAAATATAAAAAAAAAGAGCAGATGTATGTAAATGTATAACTGATTCACTTTGCTGTATTCCTGAAGATAACACAATATTGTAAATCAACTATACTTCAATAAATTTTTTTTAAAAAAAGCCATAGCTTTTGTCAAAGAGGATTTTCAGTAAAAAGAGAGTAGTGAAGTTTGCAGACAGAGAAGAGCTAGGATTCCGATATTTTACTTCAACTAAATCCACTCTAGTGTCACCTGTTTTATATACTGAGCATCACAATAAGATTTAGGGAATGATATATAGAGGGGAGACCTATACTGCAAAACAAGAAAAGAATCTGCATATTTCCCTCTAAGTTATATCTGACATTATGACAGTTTTTCCTGTCAATCTACTCTACAGATCTCCTCATTATGTTTTTTGTTTGTTTGTCTTGTTTGCTTTTTTCCAACCATAAACAAGTAATATGATTTTATTTCCTTGGATTTACATTTCTAGTAGTAGCCCATTTAAGGAAATCATTGCTATCTTTCCAATTTGGTAAATACAAAACAATTTAGAAATAAAAATATTATAAAATCTGAAGGTAAAATTGCATTAGAATTTAAAGATCAAATTACTTTGTCTATATTGGTATTTATACATTGAGAAATATTCCTTTACAATTTCATGGTAAAATTGTAAATGAATCCACAAACTAAAAACAATTTATCTATGTGAAAAGCCAAGATGCTTTCTAAATCTTTAGAATAAAGCCAGTCTGACTTTGAGATAAAATTCTTTACTGCCTTCAATCAATACAAATGGTATTGAGGGGACTCCCTGGTGGTGCAGTGGTTGAGAGTCCACCTTCCAATGCAGGGGATGCAGGTTTGAGCCCTGGTCAGGGAAGATCCCATGTGCCATGGAGCAACTAAGCCTGTTCACCACAACTACTGAACCTGTGCTCTAGAGTCCGTGTGCCACAACTGCTGAGGCCCGTGTGCCTAGAGCCCATGCTCTGCAACAGGAGAGGCCACCACAATGAGAAGCCTATGCACCACAACAAAGAGTGGTCCTTGCTTGCTGCAACTGGAGAAAGCCTGCTCACAGCAACAAGGACCCAATGCAGCCAAAAATAAATAAATAAAATAAATTTTTAAAAAATGGTATTGAGAGGCAACATTGGTTTTGGAGTCCAACAGACCTGGGTTTGAATCCTAACTCTTCCAATGCTTCGTATTGTTTCATTAGGCAGTTCACTTAATTTTCCATACTCATATTTGCTCATCAGTAAAATGAGAATATCACCAAAATTACCTATTTCATTGGACTGCTGTGAATAACAGACTAGATACTGCAGTAACCATGATTTATACTTTAAAAACTATCATGAAAATATAATATGATTAATACCACTTAAGCAGTAAAGTTTGATTTATGCAAATTCTGTTAAATGGCAAGCAAGGAAACAAAATGAAGATAGAAATATTCATCAATATTTTGAGTAGTATAAATCCAATCCAGTTGTTGGACCTAACTTCATCTCTATTTTGAATCTGAGTTCATATTAAAGCAAGGGCATGACAGTCAAATCGATTTAAAATATTTAAATTACTTTCCGAATATACCAACCTCTATAATTCTACAAACTTTCAATAAAGAGATAATATTTCAAAGTGTTTTCTTAGGGTTAATGGGTAATAAAAACATGTGTGGTATTTTCCCTCTATAACAATAAGTTCTCAATGCTTTTTTTTTCTTATTACAATGTTATTAAGGGACACAATAGAGTCTCAATAGATACAGTGGCTCTGTAGGATAGTGATTTTTCATGATAATGTCATAGACCCCAAGACAAAGTATTATCAATATATTGGTGTATGAAAGAATCCCAAAGGTTCTTCTTCCTAAAGGTTCCTGGATTTTTCTATCCTGCCCTCATCCTGGTAAGAACTTAGACTTGTGTTGCCCAATATGACTAGTCACACATTGTCATTTAATTATAAAGTAATTAATTAAATTTAAATAAAATTTAAAATTCAGTTCCTTAAACATGGTAGCAACATTTCAAGTGCTCATTAGCTTCATTTCCTTCATCATAGAAATTTTTATTACAGTACCAAAATAGACAGATTCTGTATAGAGTTACAATAAAGTTTCAAAATTCAATGGGCATGGTATCTGCAAGATGGTAGACTAGAAGTTGCCAGACCCTGTTTCTCCACAGAAATACCAAATTAACAACAAATATGGACCAAAGTAGCTTTATGAGAATTTAGAAACCAGGTAAAAACTTGGAACAACCAAGGAAATGCCTAACCAAAAAAAATCTATATTGAAAACAGTAGGAAAATTCATACTGCTTGAGTTATCCTTCTCACTGCCTCTAGTGCAGCACAGTGCTTTCAGGAGGAAGCTTCACAATTTCCAGTTCCTCTTTTGAGATAGAACGAAAAGAATGAAACTTGCTTACAATGTTCTGGCTTGTCTGGGGACAGCTCAAGGGACTGGTTTCTGTCTCCTGTGAGTCAGAGCACAGAATAGAATGTTGGCATAGTTCGGATATTAGGTCAGAGGCTGCTGAAAGAAGTGTCAGGCACCACAACACAAAAGCATTGCAAGGGGAATGCATACTTGTAGGCACCTAAAGACAAGAGATTACAGGCAGAGGAATACAATAGAACATGTACCCTGAGAAGAGGCAGGGATGAGATTCTTAGGGAAATTAAGACATGTAAAATCAGCTATGTATAAAAAGTTGGAGTTAAAATCACATTCACGGCCCCAGGGAAGATGCAGCCTCAGGTAAAGTGCTGAGAGGAACTCGAGCCTTCATGCTGAGATGATTAGTGAAGGTCTTCTGCTGCATAGAGCAAGTCTGCAAAGACTAAGGAAGGTCATTGTTTTCTCAAATGCCAACTGTCAACAAAGGATGACATACAAAGAAAGAGGGAATCATGGCCCATGTGAAGGAGAAATACATTTTCAGAAACTGACCCTAAAAAGAAATAGGCCTTAGATTTATTTGACAAAACCTTCAAAATAGTCATCTTAAATGTGCCCAATGAGGGGGAACATGGACAGACAAATCAGGAAAAGGATATATAAACAAAATGAGAATATCAGTAGAGAAGTAGAAATTATAAAAAACCAAACAAAAATTCTGTGGCTGAAGAATGTAACTGAGTTGAAAAAAATCACTAGAGATCAACAGCAGATTCAAACAGACAGAAGAAAGAATTAGTGAATATGAAGACAGATTGTTTGAAACTATCCAATCTGAGGAAACAAAAGGAAAAAAAAGAAAGAAGAGGGTAAATAAAGTGTAAGGGACTTATGATACAGCATCAAGAAGATCAAAATACACATTTTCAGAATCCCAGATGGAAAAGAGCGAAAGGGGCAGAGATCTCATTTAAATAAATAATAGCTGAGAACCTTCCAAATTTGAGGAAAGACATGAATACTCAAATACAAGAAGCTCAATTATCTCCATGTAGGAGAACCCAAAGAGACACACCCAGAGACACATTATAATCAAACTGTTGAAAATCAAAGACAAAGAGAGACTCTTGAAAGCAGCAAGAAAAAAGTGACTTGTCACACACAAGGGGTCCTCAATAATATTATTAGTGGCTTCCTCAGCAGAAACCTTATAGGCAAGAAGGCTGTAAAATGATACATTTAAAGTGCTGAAAGAAAAAATTTTCAACAGAGAATATGATATTTGGTTGGCAAAACTGTCCATTACCATTAATGTTGCCCTACAAGAAATGCTAAAGGGAGTCTTTCAAGTAGAAACAGCAGATGTAACTTAAATCATATGAAAATATAAAGTATTCTAGGGAAGTTTAATAGGTGGACAGACATAAAAAGCTATATTATTGTAATTTAAGCTATATTATTCATAATTTTATTTTTTTATTATTTTATAGCATTTAAAAGGCAAATGATAAAAATAATTATAAATCATCTATGTTAATGGGTACACACTATTAAAGACATAATTTGTGACATCAATAACATAAAATGAGGGGGGAACCTTGAAGATGGCAGAAGAGTAAGACGTGGAGATCACCTTCCTCTCCACAGATACACCAGAAATACATCTACACGTGGAACAACTCCTACAGAACACCTACTGAAGGCTGGCAGAAGACCTCAGACCTCCCAAAAGGCAAGAAATTCCCCAAGTACCTGGGTAGGGCAAAAGAAAAAAAGAAAAAACAGAGACAAAAGAATAGGGACGGCACCTGCACCAGTGGGAGGGAGCTGTGAAGGAGGAAAAGTTTCCACACACTAGGAAGCCCCTTCGCGGGTGGAGACTGCGGGAGGCAGAGGGGAGAGCTTCGGTGCCGCGGAGGATTGCACAGCAACAGGGGTGTGGAGGGCAAAGCGAGGATATTCCCGCACAGAGGATCGGGTGCCGACCGGCACTTACCAGCCCGAGAGGCTTGTCTGCTCACCCGCCAGGGTGAGCGGGGCTGCGAGCTGAGGCTCGGGTATCGGTTTCGGTCGGAGCGCAGGGAGAGGACTGGGGTTAGCGGCTTGAACATAGCCTGAAGGGGTTAGTGCACCACGGCTAGCCGGGAGGGAGTCCAGGGAAAAGTCTGCACCTGCCGAAGAGGCAAGAGACTTTTTCTTCCCTCTTTGTTTCCTGGTGCGCGAGGAGAGGGGTTTAAGAGTGCTGCTTAAAGGAACTCCAGAGACGGGCGCGAGCTGCGGTTAAAAGCGCGGACCCCAGAGACGGGGCGTGAGCTGTGGCTAAAAGCACGGACCACAGGGACAGGCGGGAGATGCTAAGGCTGCTGCTGCCGCCACCAAGGGGCCTGTGTGCGAGCACAGGTCACTATCCACACCCCTCTTCCGCAGAGCCTGTGCAGCCTGCCACTGCCAGGTTCCCGGATCCAGGGACAATTTCCCCAGGAGAACGCACGGCTGGCCTCAGGCTGGTGCAACGTCATGCTGGCCTCTGCCACCGCAGGCCCACCCCGCACACAGTGCCCCTCCCTCCCCCTCGGCCTGAGTGCATCAGAGCCACCGAATCAGCGGCTCCTTTAACCCCGTCCTGTCTGAGCAAAAAACACACACCCTTCAGCGACCTACACGCAGAGGCAGGGCCAAATCCAAAGCTGAGCCCCTGTGAGCTGTGAGAACAAAGAAGAGAAAGGGAAATCTCTCCCAGCAGCCTCAGAAACAGAGGATTAAAGCTCCACAACCAACTTGATGTACCCTGCATCTGTGGAATACATGAATAGACAAGTCATCCCAAATTGAGGAGGTGGTCTCTGAGAGCAAGATTTATGATTTTTTCCCCTTTACCTCTTTTTGTGAGGGTGTATGTGTATGCTTCTGTGTAAGATTTTGTCTGTATAGCTTTGCGTCCAACATTTGTCCTAAGGTTCTATCTGTCTTTTTTTTTCTAAATAATTATTTTTAATTCAATAACTTTATTATACTTTGTTTTATTTTACTGTATCTTCTTTCTTTCTGTCTTTTTTCCTTCCTTCCCTCCTTCCTTCCTCCCTCCTTTCTTTCCTTCTTGCATTCTTTCCTTCTTTGCTTCTTTCTTTCTTTCTTCCTCTTTCCTTCCTTCCTTCCTTCCCTCTTTTCTTTCTTTCTTTCTTTCTTCATTCTTCTACTAATTCTCTCTACTTTTTCTCCCTTTTTTTCTGAGCCGTGTGGATGAAAGGCTCTTGGTGCTCCAGCCAGGAGTCAGGGCTCTGCCTCTGAGGTAGGAGAGCCAACTTCAGGGCACTGGTCAACAAGAGACCTCCCAGCTCCACATAATATCAAACGGCAAAAATCTCACAGAGACCTCCATCTTAACACCAGCACCGAGCTTCACTCAACGACCAGCAAGCTACAGTGCTGGACAACCTATGCCAAACAACTAGCAAAACAGGAACACAACCCCATCCATTAGCAGAGACGATGCCTAAAATCATAATAAGGCCACAGACACCCTAAAACACACCACCAGACGTGAATCTGCCCACTAGAGAGACAAGATCCAGCCTCATCCACCACAACACAGGCAATAGTCCCCTCCACCAGGAACCCTACACAACCTACTGAACCAACCTTAGCCACTGGAGACAGACATCAAAAACAGTGGGAACTACGAACCTGCAGCCTGCAAAACAGAGACCCCAAACACAGTAAGATAAGCAAAATGAGAAGACAGAAAAACACACAGCAGATAAAGGAGCAAGATAAAAATGCACCAGATCTAACAAATGAAGAGGAAATAGGCAGTCTACCTGAAAAAGAATTCAGAATAATGATAGTAAGCATGATACAAAATCTTGGAAATAGAATGGAAAAAATGCAAGAAACAGTTAACAAGGACCTAGAAGCAATAAAGATGAAACAAGCAACAATGAACAACACAATAAATGAAATTAAAAGTACTCTAGATGGGATCAATAGCAGAATAACTGAGGCAGAAGAATGGATAAGTGACCTGGAAGATAAAATAGTGGAAATAACGACTGCAGAGCAGAATAAAGAAAAAAGAATGAAAAGAACTGAGGAGAGTCTCAGAAACCACTGTGACAACATTAAATGCAACAACATTTGAATTATAGGGGTTCCAGAGAAGAAGAGAAAAAGAAAGGGACTGAGAAAATATTTGAAGAGATTATAGTTGAAAACTTCCCTAATATAGGAAAGGAAATAGTTAATCAAGTCCAGGAAGCACAGAGAGTCCCATACAGGATAAATCCAAGGAGAAATACGCCAAGACACATATTAATCAAATTGTCAAAAGTTAAATACAAAGAAGGCATATTAAAAGCAGCAAGGGAAAAACAACAAATAACACACAAGGGAATCCCCATAAGGTTAACAGCTGATCTCTCAGCAGAAACCCTACAAGCCAGAAGGGAGTGGCAGGACATACTAAAAGTGATGAAGGAGAAAAACCTGCAACCAAGACTACTCTACCCAGCAAGGATCTCATTCAGATTTGATGGAGAAATTAAAAATTTTACAGACAAGCAAAAGCTGAGAGAGGTCAGCACCACCAAACCAGCTTTACAACAAATGCTAAACAAATTTCTCTAGACAAGAAACACAAGAGAAGGGAAAGACCTATAAAAACCAACCCAAAACAATCTAGAAAATGGGAATAGGAACATACATATCGATAATTACCTTAAATGTAAATGGACTAAATGCTCCCACCAAAAGACACAGATTGGCTGAATGGATACAAAAACAAGACCCTTATATATGCTGTCTACAAGAGACCCACTTCAGACCAAGAGACACATACAGACTGAAAGTAAGGGGATGGAAAAAGATATTCCATGAAAATGGAAACAAAAAGAAAGCTGGAGTAGCAATTCTCATATCAGACAAATAGACTTTAAAATAAGGACTATTAGAAGAGACAAAGAAGGACACTACATAATGATCAAAGGATGGAACCAAGAAGAAGATATAACAATTGTAAATATTTATGCATCCAACATAGGAGCACCTCAATACATAAGGCAAATACTAACAGCCATAAAAGGGGAAATCGACAGTAACACATTCATAGTAGGGGAATTTAACAACCCACTTTCACCCATGGACAGATCATCCAAAATGAAAATAAATAAGGAAACACAAGCTTTAAATGATACATTAAACAAGATGGACTTAATTAATATTTATAGGACATTCCATCCAAAAACAAGAGAATATACATTTTTCTCAAGTGCTCATGGAACATTCTCCAGGATAGATCATATCTTGGGTCACAAATCAAGCCTTGGTAAATTTAAGAAAATTGAAATTGTATCAAGTATCTTTTCCAACCACAACGCCGTGAGACTAGATATCAATTACAGGAAAAGATCTGTAAAAAATACAAACACATGGAGGCTAAACAACACACTACTTAATACTGAAGTGATCACTGAAGAAATCAAAGAGGAAATCAAAAAATACCTAGAAACAAATGACAATGGAGACACAATGACCCAAAACCTATGGGATGCAGCAAAAGCCGTTCTAAGGGGGAAGTTTAAAGCAATACAAGCCCACCTTAAGAAGCAGGAAACATCTTGAATAAACAACCTAACCTTGCACCTCAAGCAATTAGAGAAAGAAGAACAAAAAAACCCCAAAGCTAGCAGAAGGAAAGAAATCATAAAACTCAGATCAGAAATAAATGAAAAGAAATGAAGAAGACAATAGCAAAGATCAATAAAACTAAAAGCTGGTTCTTTGAGAAGATAAACTAAATAGATCAACCACTAGCGAGACTCATCAAGAAAAAAATGGAGAAGACTCAAATCAATAGAATTAGAACTGAAAAAGGAAAGGTAACAACTGACACTGCAGAAATAAAAAAGATCATGAGGGATTACTACAAGCAACTCTATACCAATAAAATGGACAATCTGGAAGAAATGGACAAATTCTTAGAAATACATAACCTGCCAAGACAGAATCAGGAAGAAATAGAAAATATGAACAGACCAATCACAAGCTCTGAAATTGAAACTGTGATTAAAAATCTTCCAACAAACAAAAGCCCAGGACCAGATGGCTTCACAGGCGAATTCTATCAAACATTTAGAGAAGAGCTAACATCTATCCTTCTCAAACTCTTCCAAAATATAGCAGAGGGAGGAACACTCACAAATTCCTTCTACAAGGCCACCATCACCTTGATACCAAAACCAGACAAGGATGTCACAAAGAAAGAAAACTACAGACCAATATCACTGACGAACATACATGCAAAAATCCTCAACAAAATACTAGCAAACAGAATCCAACAGCACATTAAAAGGATCATACACCATGATTAAGTGGGGTTTATTCCAAGAATGCAAGGATTCTTCAATATATGCAAATCTATCAATGTGATAAACCATATTAACAAATTGAAGTAGAAAAACCATATGATTATCTCAAGAGATGCAGAGAAAGCCTTTGACAAAATTCAATACCCATTTATGATAAAACCCTGCAGAAAGTAGGCATAGAGGGAACTTTCCTCAACATAATAAAGGCCATATATGACAAACCCACAGCCAATATCATCTGCAATGGTGAAAAACTGAAAGCATTTCCACTAAGATCAGGAATAAGACAAGGTTGCCCACTCTCAGCACTCTTACTCAACATAGTTTTGGAAGTTTTAGCCACAGCAATCAGAGAAGAAAAGGAAATAAAAGGAATCCAAATCGGAAAAGAAGAAGTAAAGCTGTCACTGTTTGCAGATGACATGATACTATACATAGAGAATCCTAAAGATGCTACCAGGAAACTACTAGAACTAATCAATGAATTTGGTAAAGTAGCAGGATACAAAATTAATGCACAGAAATGTCTGGCATTCCTATACACTAATGATGAAAAATCTGAAAGTGAAATCAAGAAAACACTCCCATTTACCATTGCAACAAAAAGAATAAAATATCTAGGAATAAACCTACCTAAGGAGACAAAAGACCTGTATGCAGAAAATTATAAGACGCTGATGAAAGAAATTAAAGATGATACAAATAGATGGAGAGATATACCATCATCTTGGATTGGAAGAATCAACATTGTGAAAAGGACTCTACTACCTAAAGCAATCTATAGATTCAATGCAATCCCTATCAAACTACCACTGGCATTTTTCACAGAACTAGAACAAAAAATTTCGCAATTTCTATGGAAACACAAAAGACCCCGAAAAGCCAAAGCAATCTTGCGAACAAAAATGAGCTGGAGGAATCAGGCTCCCTGACTTCAGACTGTACTACAAAGCTACAATAATCAAGACAGTATGGTACTGGTACAAAAACAGAAAGACAGATCAATGGAACAGGATAGAAATCCCAGAGATACACCCACACACATATGGACACCTTATCTTTGATAAAGGTGGCAGGAATGTACACTGGAGAAAGGACAGCCTCTTCAATAAGTGGTGCTGGGAAAACTGGACAGATATATGTAAAAGTATGAGATTAGATCACTCCCTAACACCATACACAAAAATAAGCTCAAAATGGATTAAAGATCTAAATATAAGGCCAGAAACTATCAGACTCTTAGAGGAAAACATAGGCAGAACACTCTATGACATAAATCACAGCAAGATCCTTTCTGACCCACCTCCTAGAGTAATGGAAATAAAAACAAAAATAAACAAATGGGAACTAATGAAACTTCAAAGCTTTTCCCCAGCAAAGGAAACCATAAACAAGACCAAAAGCCAACCCTCAGAATGGGAGAAAATATTTGCAAATGAAGCAACCGACAAAGGATTAATCTCCAAAATTTACAAGCAGCTCATGCAGCTCAATAACAAAAAACAAACAACCCAATCCAAAAATGGGCAGAAGACCTAAATAGACATTTCTCCAAAGAAGATATACAGACTGCCAACAAACACATGAAAGAATGCTCAACATCATTAATCATTAGAGAAATGCAAATCAAAACTACAATGAGATATTATCTCACACCAGCCAGAATGGCCATCATCAAAAAATCTAGAAACAATAAATGCTGGAGAGGGTGTGGAAAAAAGGGAACACTCTTGCACTGCTGGTGGGAATGTGAATTGGTTCAGCCACTATGGAGAACAGTATGGGGGTTCCTTAAAAAACTGCAAATAGAACTACCATATGACCCAGCAATCCCACTACTGGGCATATACCCTGAGAAAACCAAAATTCAAAAAGAGTCATGTACCAAAATGTTCATTGCAGCTCTGTTTACAATAGCCCAGAGATGGAAACAACCTAAGTGCCCACCATCAGATGAATGGATAAAGAAGATGTGGCACGTATAATCAATGGAGTATTACTCAGCCATAAAACGAAATGATATTGAGTTATTTGTAGTGAGGTGGATAGACCCAGAGTCTGTCATACAGAGTGAAGTAAGTCAGAAAGAGAAAGGCAAATACTGTATGCTAACACATATATACGGAATTTAAGAAAAAAAAATGTCATGAAGAACCTAGGGGTAAGACAGGATTAAAGACACAGACCTACTGGAGAATGGACTTGAAGATATGGGGAGGGGGAAGGGTGAGCTGTGACAGGGCGAGAGAGAGTCATGGTCATATACACACTAACAAACGTAAGGTAGATTGCTAGTGGGAAGCAGCCGCATTGCACAGTGATATCGGCTCGGTGCTTTGTGACCGCCTGGAGGGGTGGGATAGGGAAGGTGGGAGGGAGGGAGACGTAAGAGGGAAGAGATATGGGAACATATGTATATGTATAACTGATTCACTTTGTTATAAAGCAGAAAGTAACACACCATTGTAAAGCAATTATACCCCAATAAAGATGTTAAAAATAAATAAATAACATAAAATGAGAGTGACAGAGATGTAAAGGAGTAGAGGTTTTTTATGCAATTCAAGTTAAATTGTTATCAGTTTATATTAGATTCTTAAAACTTTAGAAAGATTTATGTAATCCTCCTGGTAATCTCAAAGAAAATATCTATGGAATATACACAAATTAAATGAGAAGGGAATAAAAAATGTCAATACAAAAAGTCAAATAAACACAAAGGAAGGCAGGAAAGAAGGAAATCAGGTACAAAAAAGCTATCAGATATTCAGAAAACAAATAACAAAATGTAAAATTAAGTACTTTCCTATCAGTAATTATGTTATATTTAAATGGATTAAACTCCCCAATCAAAAGACAAAGATTGGCAGAATGGATATGAAAAAATAAACAATACAAAGTATATGCTGTTTACAAGAGATTCACTTTAGATCTAAGGGCACACATAAGTTTAAAGACACATACTGGAAAAAGATATTCCATGCAAATAGCAAACAAAAGAGCAAGGGTGACTATATTAATATTAGACAAAATGGACATTAATCAAAAAAATACTGTTACAAGAGGCAAAGAACATTATGTAATGAGAAAAGGGTCAATTCATGAAGGAGATATGACAATTATAAATATATGTGGTACAAATAACAGAACTTGCAGATATATGAAGCAAACATTAACAGAATTAAGGGGAGAAATACAGAATTCTACAATAATGGTAGGCAACTACTCTTTCATTAATGGATAGAACAACCCACACAGAATATTAATAAGGAAATAGAAAACTTGCAAAACACAATATACAAAATTTTCCTAATATATATGTATAGAATACTCCACCCAACAATATTAGAATGCATTTTTCTCAAATACACACAGGATACCCTCCATAATAAACCATATATTAAGCTACACACAAGCCTTAATAAATTTTTAAAAGATTGAAATCATATAAAGTATCTTTTCTAATCACAGTGGGATGAAATTAGAAATCAGTAGGAGAACGAAAATAGGAAAATTCACAAATATGTGGAAATTAAACAACATCTTCTATAACAACAAATTGGTTAAAGAATAACTCACAAGGGAAAGTACAAAATGTCTTAAGATAAATAAAAGTGAAAACACAACATACTAAGAGAAAAATTTACAGCTGTAAATGCTAATATAAAAAAAGAAAGAAGATCTCAAATCAATGCCCTAACTTTATACATCAACTAGAAACTAGGAAAAGAACAAACCAAACCCAAAGCTCATAGAAGAAAAATATAATAAAGATTGGAGCAGAATTAAACAAAATAGAGAATAGAAAATCAATAGAGAAAGTCAATGATACCAAGAGTTGTTTATTCTAAAAGATGAGCATATTTAAGCTTTAAGTGTACTGACCAAGGAAAAAAGAGAAAAGATTTAAAAACTAAATCATATAAGCAAGTGGGAACATTACAACTGATTTCACAAAAATAATAAAGATTGTAAGACAATACTGTGAACAATTGTACACCAACAAACTGTATAACATAGATGAAATGGATAAATTCCTAGAAACACACAAGCTACAAAGACTAACTTATGAATAAATAGAAAATTTGAATATATATGTAACCAGTAAGGATATTGAATCATTAATAAAAAAAAAAAGTCCCAATAAAGAAAATCTCAGGATGAAATGGCTTCATTTGTGAGTTCTACCAAATATTTAAAGAAGAACTAACACCAGTCCTTCTCAATCCAAAAAGGAAATAAAAAAATAATTCCATTCATCAAAAATAATAAAATACTTAGGAATAAGCTTGACCAAGAAGGCAAAAGACTCATACACTGAGAACTATAATATGCTGGTTAAAAAATTAAAAAGACACAAATAGATGGAAATATACACTATGTATACATGTGTTGGAACACTTATCATTTAGATGTCGATACTACCCAAGGTGGTCTACAGATTCAGTACAATCCCTATCAAAATCCTAATGGAATTTTTTGTGGAAATAGAATAATCCATTATGAAATTCATATGGAATCTCAAGGTATATTGAATAGCTGATGTAATCTTGAAAAATAAGAACAAAGTTGGAGGTCTCATACTTCCTGATCTCAAAACTATTACAAAGCTACAGTATTCAAAATAGTGGTACTAGCATAAAGACAGACATACAAACCGATATAACAGAATAGAGAGTCAAAAAGTAAACTCTTGCATAAATGGACAAATGATTTTTGACAAGGCTGCCAAGACCATTGAATAGGGTAAAGGCATTAATCTCAGAAAACGATGTTGGGAAAACAAAATATCAATATCCAAAATAATGAAGTTGTACCTTTACCTGACACCATATACAAACATTAAGTCAAAAGGAGCTGAAGACCTAAAGATAAAAGCTAAAACTGTAAAACTCTTAAGAGAAAATATAGGGGGAAATCTTTACAACATTGGTTTTGGCAATGAGTCTTTTGGACATGTGACTAAAAGCACAGGCAACCCCCGAAAATAGATAATTTAGACTATGTAAAAGTTTAAAACTTTAGTGCATCAAAGGACACAATCAGCAAAGTGAAAAGACAGCCCATAGAATAGGAAAAATATTTGGAAATCATATATCAGCAAAGGGGTTAGCATTCAAAATATATGACGAATTCCTACAGCTCAATAGCAAAACATTTTTTTTAAATAGGCAACAGTCTCGAATAGACATTTCTTCAAACAAGATATAAAAATGGCCGATAAGTACCTGAAAAATGCTAAGCTTCACTAATTATTAGGCAAATTAAAATCACAGTGAGATACCACCTCATACTCGTTATAATGTCTACTATCAAAAAAAGATAAAATAACAAATGTTAATGAAGATGTGGAGCAATTGGATACCTTGCGTACTATTGTTGGGAATGTAAAAGTTGCAGCCACTATGGAATACAGTATGGTGGTTCCTTAAAATTTTTTTTTAAATAGAAGTACCTCATGATCCAGCAATTCTACTTTTGGGTATATACCCCAAATAATTGAAAGCAGGGCCTTGACAAGATATATGTAAATCTCTTTATAGTAGCATTATTCACAAGGGTTAAAAAGTGTACATTGATGGATAAATGGATAAAGAAAATGTGTCATATATGCACAACAGAATATTATTTAGCCTTGAAAAGGAAGGAAATTCTGACACATGCTACAACATGGATGAACATTAGGACAGTATGCTAAGTGAAATAAGACAGTTACAAAAAGACAAATACTCTGTGATATCATTTGTATGAGCTACATAGAATAGTCAAATTCATAAACACAGGAAGTAGAATGGTGGTTTCCAGGGCCTGGGAATAAGGGGAAATGGAGGGTTGTTATTTAATATGTATAGAGTTTTAGTTTTGCAAAATAAAAATGATCAGGAGATTCATTGCATAACAATGTGAATTTTATTAACACTACTGAATTGTACACTTAAAAATTGCTATGATGGTAAATTTTATGTAATGTATTTCATCACAATTAAAATTCAATGGAATATGAAGAAGGGAAGAAATTAAATAAAGTATAGCATAACTGCAAGTCTCTGAGAGAAAACGGTTTGAGCAGAACCTAGAAAAGTAGAAAGAAATTAGACAAATTAAATGATCCACGCAGTGAGAAGATTAGATAATTAGATAGAAAAAGAGAGAACTTCACAAACTATAAAATTAATATGTACAAATGAAGAGAGGCAGTTAACTTTAGAGCATATTCAGGGTAGTTACAGTCATCTGGTGTTGCTGGGAATATAAGAGTAGTATAGTAGGAAAAGAGGATAGAAAGATATTCTTTGGGCAGAATTCAGACATTTTTATCTACCAGACTTAATAATTCAGTACTATACCAATAAGAAACACCCAGATTCTTTTTTAATGGGAGTGATATTATCAGAGCTATATTCTAAAAATATAGCTGTGTGTATAGTGTGGGGGTTGATTTGGTGCGTGGAGTGATTGGAGGCTTATAATAGAACATTTAGTTGGTCTTTGTAATGGTATATACAATGGTCATTAATTTAAAAATTCAGAAAATGCATGTATGCATGAGGATGATGTCAGCAAGGTGGTGGGATAAGAATTCCCAGAGCCTTTTTTCCTCCCACAGACACAATTCAACTACAATAAAAGGACACATTTCCTGTGGAGGAATCCAGAGATCACCCTAGGTCAGCATGAAACTAGCTGCCTTGAAGCCAGTAGGAGAATTTTTGGAGCCCTCCTACCATAATCCCTCCACTTGGCACAGTACCCTATGATTAAAAGGAAATACCCAATCTCTCAGCTTCTCCCTGGGGAAGGAAGGAGAGAACTGGAGCATATGTCCATGTGTCAATGTTCTGAATTTTAAGGAGGCTTCCCAAAAGACTAGTTTCTGTCTTGCCTCTGTCTGAACACTGACAGGAAAAGGCACAGTTTGGGAGCTGCTGAAAACAAAGGCAAATGTATGGATAAGTGTGCACTCACTGGCCATAGTCCTTCCCTCTAGCTGGCACAGAACACGTTGGTGAAAACCCCCAAATCCTAGCTTATCCCTTGGGAGGGAAAGAGTTGGAGCATCTATACAATGTTTAGGATTTTTAGAGGGCTGCCCATGGAACTAGCTTGTTTGCTGCCAGTTTCAGAACACTGAAGACATATGGTATACTCTAGATGCCTGCGGAATGCTGAAAATAAAGGTGAATGTTTGGAGTCTTACCCACTCACTGCCAGGGCCCCTTCTCCTGGCTCAGCACAACTTATTTGGGAAAACTCACAGCCCATGGCTTCTCTCTGGGGAGGAAAAAAGAAGACTGAAACACATGTCTGACATTCAGACTTTTCAGTGGGCTATACGAAGGACTGGTCTCAGTCTAGCATGTCTCACAGTGATGATAAAACCCAGTATACTCCCAATGCCAAAGGGCCAGCGGGGGAAAAAAAATAGAAAGAAAAAGCAATTGGGTGGTGTTCTGCTGTTGCTCCAGAGAACATGCAGTATCACAGACAAACACCAGAGGGAACAAGAGATTATAAACTCCTGAAAAAAGAAACCAGAAATTCCCTCTAATTAGGAATTTACATGCAGAAGTCCAAAGAAGACACATCCACAGAAAAGATCTGAAAGGCCTCCCAGAATCTCTAGCCAGGTTCATTGAGGATGTGCTTTCCATGTATGAAGCCAGTCCATAAAGACTGAGAGAAGTGGCTGTTTTTCAGATACATTGATATCAACACAAAGTTACAAGGAACACAAAGAAATGGGTAAAAATTGCCCAAAGTAACAAAATAAATCTCAAAAAAATCATCTTAAAGAAAGGTAAGTATCAATATATGAATTACCTAACAAAGAATTAAAATAACCATTGTAAAGATGTTCTATGAGCTCAGGGAAATGATACATGAACAAACTGAGAATTTCAACAAAGAAAAATGTTTTTTTAATAGCAAGTTTTGGAGTTGAAAAATACAATAACTAAACTGAAAGATTTGAAAAAAATGGTTCAACATCAAACTTGATCAAGCAGAAGAAAGAATCAGCAATATTGAAGACAGGTCATTTGAAATTATCCAATCAGAAGACAAGACAAAAAATAAATAAATAAAAGACTGAAAAAGAAAGAAAAAAGCTTAAGGGACTTATGAGTGACTAGCAAACAGACAAATATATGTAATATGGAAATCCTGGAAGGAGGAGAGAGAAAGGGGCAGAAACTTTAGAGAAATAATGGCCAAAAAATTCCCAAATCTAGAGAAGGAAATGAACATTCAGATTCAAGAAACCCAAGATTCTCCAAAAATATCCATGCTGACACACATTATAATCAAATTGACAAAAGGAGGGGTTTCGAAAACAGCAAGATAAAATCAAAGAGCTTTTCATGTATAAGAGAGTACCCAAAGACCATCAGCAGACTTCTCCATAGAAACCTTGCAAGCCAGAAGGAAGCCAGTTGATATAGTCAAAGAATCAAAAGAAAAAAAAAAAAACTGCCAACAAAGAATACAATATCCATCAAAATTATCCTTCAAAAATGAAGGCAAAATAGATTTTGCCAGGTAAACAAAAGCTGAGAGAGTTCATTACCACTAGACTTGCCTTGCAAGAAATGCTAAAGGGAGTCTTTTGAGTTGAAGTGAAGGGATGATAAAAAAGAACACAAAAGCATATAAAAGTATAAAGCTCACTGGTAAAGGTAAATATATAGATAAACACAGAATATCGTACTAATGTAACAGTAGCATGTAAATCACTGTTAATTCTGGTAGAGAAATTAAAAGACAAGATTATAAAAAATATAACTATAAAAATGTTAATGGAACACAATATAAAAGATGTAATTTGTGACATTACTAACATAGTGTATAGTTTTTGTATTCTATTGAAGTTATCAGATTAAAGTAAATTTTTATAACTATTAGATTTTTTTATTTTAAGTCCATTTGGTAACCACAAAGAAAATACATAAAGACAACACACAAAAGAAAATGAAGGAATCAAAACATGTAACTATAAGAAAGCAACAAAACACAAGCGAAGACATCAAGAGAGAAAAAGAGACAAAAATGCTATAAGGCAGGGCTTCCCTGGTGGCGCAGTGGTTGAGAGTCCGCCTGCCGATGCAGGGGACATGGGTTCGTGCCCCGGTCTGTGAAGATCCCACATGCCGTGGAGCAGCTAGGCCTGTGAGCCATGGCCGCTGAGCCTGCGCGTCTGGAGCCTGTGCTTCACAACGGGAGAGGACACAACAGTGAGAGGCCCACATACCGCAAAAAAAAAAAATGCTATAAGACAAATGGAAAATAATAAAATGACAATGGTAAGTCCTCCCCTATCAATAATTACTTTAATTGTAAATGGATTAAAATTCCCAATCAATAGAGTGACTGAGTGGTTAAAAATAACAAGAACCAAATATATTCTGAGTATAAGAGACTTGAGATTTAATAGCACACATAGGCTAAAAGGGAAAGGTTGAAAAACAATATTCCACACAGATGTTAAACAAAGGAGAGCAGAAGCAGCCATATTTATATCAGACAAAATAGATGTTATACCAAAAACTATCAAAAAATACCAATAATGACATTATATAATGATAAAAGTTTCAACATACCAAGAAGACATTAAAATTTTATATATATATATATATATATATATATATATATATATATATCCAACATCAGAACACCCAAATACATGAAGCAAATATTGACAGAACTGAAGGGAAAAAAACAGACAGCAATACAATAATAGTAGGAGATTTCAGTATCCCACTTTCAATAATGAATAGAATATCCAGACAGAGATAAATAAGGAAACAGAGGAAGAAAACACTATAGACCAGGGCTTCCCTGGTGGCGCAGTGGTTGAAAGTCCACCTGCCGATGCAGGGGACATGGGTTTGTGCCCCGGTCCAGGAAGGTCCCACATGCCGTGGAGTGGCTGGGCCCATGAGCCATGGCTGCTGAGCCTGTGCATCCGGAGCCTGTGCTCCACAACGGGAGAGGCCACAACAGTGAGAGGCCCACGTGCCGCAAAAAAAAAAAAAAAAAAAAAAAAAAAAACATAAAAAAGAAAACACTATAGACCAAATGGACCTAAGAGATCTATACAAACATTCCACTCAACAGAAACAGAATACACATTCTTCCCAAGTGCACATGAAGTATCCTACAGGATAGATCACATTAGGTCACAAAATAAGTTGTGACAATTTTAAGAAGACTTATTTCATACCAAGTACATTTACAGACCACAGTGAAATGATCTAGACATTAGAAGCAGAAGAAAAACTTGAAAATTCACAAATATGGGGAAATCGAACACCACACTCTTAAACAGCCAATGGGTTAAAGAAGAAATCAAAATGGAAGTTAGAAAATATATTGAGACAAAGAAAGATGTAAACACAACATACCAAAATTTATGGGCTGCAGCAAAAGTGGCACTAACAGGGAAGATTATACTGATAAATGCTAACATTTAAAAATAGAAACATTTCAGATAATCACCCTAAATTTGTACCTCATGAAACTAGAGAAAGAAGAACAAACTAAGCCCAAAATTAGCAGAAGGAAGGGGAAAAAAAGTTACAACAGAAATAAATGAAATGGAGGATAGAAAAACAGTAGAAAAATCAGTGAAACTAAGAGTTGTTTTTATTGAAAAAATACATAAAATCAACAAACCCTTAGCTGGAGTAATAAAAAGGAGAACACTTAAATAAACAAAATAAAAAAGGTGACATTACAACTGATGCCACAGAAATGAAATGGATCATAAGACACTGCTAGGAATGATTATATGCCAACAAGTTGGATAACCTAGAAGAAATGGATAAATTTCTAAAACATACAATCTATTGAGATAGAATCATGTAATACAGAAAATCTGAACAGACTTATAACTAGTAAGGAGATTGAATCAGTAATCAAAACCTCCCAACAAAGAAAATCCCAGGGCCAGATGGTTTCCCTGGTGAATTCTACTAAACATTTAAAAAAGAATAAACACCAATCCTTCTCAAACTCTTGCAAAAAAATTGAAAAGAGCATTTCTAAACTCATTTTATGATATAAATATTACCTTGATACCAAAATCAGAGAAAGACATTATGAGAAAAAAAAATCTACAGGACAATATCCCTGATGAACATAGATGCAGAAGTCCTCAACAACATACTAGCAAACGAAAATCAACATTACTTCAAGAAGATCATACACCATGACCAACTGAGATATATCCCTGGGATGCAAGGATGTTTCAGCTTTTGAAAATCTATCAACATGATATGCCACATTAATGCAACAAAGTATAAAAGTACATGATTGGCTCAATAGATGTAAAAAAGCATTAGACAAAATTCAATACTCTTTTATGATAAAAACTCAACAACTAGGAATAGAAGGAAATTATCTCAACATAAGGCCATATATGAAAAAAAAAACTATTAGAATTAAGAAAATTCAATAAAATTTGGTAAAGTTGAAGATTACAAAAATCAACATACAAATATTATTTGTCTTTCTATACACTATCAATGAACAAGATGAAAAGGAAATTAAGAAAAAAATCCCATATACAGTAACATCATATACAATAAAATACTTAAAAATAAATCTAAACAAGGAGGTGAAAGACTTGTACATTAAAACTGTGAAATTGATGGAAGAAGACACAACTAAAGGAAAAAGACATCCCAAGTTCATTGACTGAAGATACAATATTATTAAAATATCCATACAGATTCATTAAAATCTCTATCAAAATCCCAATAACTATTTTTACAGAAATAGAAAAGGCATTCATAAGGTCATGGGACCACAGTGAACCCCCAAATAGCTAAAACAATCTGGAGAAAGAAGAACAAAGCTAGTAGCCTCATTTTTCTTAATTTCAAAATATATTACAAAGCTACAGTACTCAAAACAGTATGGTACTGGCATAAAGACAGACATATAGATCGATGGAATAGAATTGAGAGAACAAAAATAAATCCACACATATACAGTAAAATGATTTTCAACAAGGTGTCAAGAATACACAATGGGGAAGGGATAGTCTCTTTAACAGATGGTTCTGGGAGAACTTGATAGCCATATGCAAAAGAATAAACTTGGACATTTATCTTACATCATAGACAAAAATTAACACAAAATGGATTACGGACTTAAATGTAAAACCTGTTATTGTAAAATCTCCTAGAGGAAAACATAGGAGAAATCTTCATAACATTGGTCTTGATGATAATTTGTTGAATATAACACCAAAAGCATAGAAAACAGTAGTAAAAATAGACAAGTGGGACTTCAAGCAAAAAGTTTCTGCACAGCAAAGAAAACAATCAAACAAGTGAAAAGTCAACATAATGAATGGGAAAAAAAGTTTGGTAACCATATACCTGACAAGAGATCAATATCCAAAATATATAAGGAGCTTCTACAACTCAACTGGAAAAAAACAAATAAACAGATTTAAAAATGAGCAGGAATCTTGAATAGACATTTTTCCAGAGAAAACATACAAATGGTCAACATGTGTATAAAAAGACACACAATATCACTAATCATCAGAGAAATGCAAATCAGAGCCACAATGAAATATCACTTCACACCTGTTAGGATAGCCATTATCAAAATAAATAAATAACAAACATTGGTGAGAATGTGTGGGTATAAAAACCTTTGTGCACTACTGCTGGAAATGTAAAATGGTTAAGCTGTCATGAAAAACAGTATAGCAATTTCTCAAAAAATTAAAAATATACTATATGATCCAGCAATCTGGCTCCTGGGTACTTATCCAAAATAATTGAAATCAGTATCTTGAAGAGATATTTGCACTCCCATGTTCATTGTGGTATCATTCACAATAGCCAAGTTGTGGAAGCAACTTAAATATCCATGAACAAGTCAAGAAATGGAAGCTACCTAAATGTCCATTAACAGATAAATGGATGAGGAAGATGTGGTACAATGGAATATTACTCAGCCATTAAAAAGAATGAAATAATGCCATTTGCAGCAACATAGACGGACCTGAAGACTATCATACTAAGTGAAATAAGCCAGGTGAAGAAAGACAAATATCATATCATGTGGCTTGTATGTGGAATCTAAAAAAAAAAAATGCAAATGAACTTATATACAAAACAGAAATAGACTCACAGACATAGCAAACAAACTTATGGTTACCAAAGGGAGAAAGGTTGGGGAGGGAAAATTAAGAGTTTGGGATTAGCATATGCACATGACTATATGTAAAATAGATAACCAACACATATCTACTGTATAGCACAAGGAACTGTATTCAGTATCTTGTAATAACCTATAATGGAAAAGAATCTGAAAAAGAATACATATATATAAAACTGAATCACTTTGCTGTATACCTGAAACTAACACAACATTGTAAATCAACTATATGTTAAAAAAATAAAATTAAAAAAATTCACAAACAGGTGAATGGATAAAGAAAATGTGGTATATACATACAACATAATATTATTCAGTCTTAAAAACGATGGAAATCCTGTCATATGTGACAACATGGATGAAACCTGAGGAAATTGTGCTAAGTGAATTAAACTAGTCACAGAAGGGCAAAACCTGCATTATTCCATTTACGTGAGACATGTAGTCAAACTCTTAGAAGCAGAGAGAAGGGTGGTTGCCAGGAGCTAGGGGAAGTGAGAAATGAGTATAAAGTTTCAGTTATGCAAGATGGAAACTTCTAAAAGATCTGCTGTACAACTTTCAGTTATCGATTCTGTACTGTACACTTAAAATCTTTTAAAGGTTTGATATCATGTTATTTGTTTTTTACTGCAATAAGAAATGCATGAATGAGCATCTGTCAAGGTAGACACTAGTTACAGTCTTCATGAAGCTCACATTCTAGTGGAAGATATGGACAAATAAATAGTAATAGTTCAGTGTTAAATCATATAATAATAAATTCAGAGTACTAAGAGGAAACTTTGAAGGGATATCTAACCAAAACTTAGGAGAGAGATAGCGAGGGAAATATTCATAGAAAAAATGATGCTCAATTTGGGAAGGTGTTAGCTACATGAAGGGAAGATGGATTTAGGCGAAAGTGTATTCAAGTCACATTTTCTAACGTGTAAATATTTAAGAAAGGAAATTAGATAAAGAGGGAGGAACTGATTGTTCTGTATGTCTGAAGATATAAGCTAGAGAGTATGGAGTGGGAAAAAGAGAGTGATCAAAGGAATATGAAGCTGGGAAAGTAAACAGGGACCACATATTTACTAGCTTGGTAAGTCGTTATAAAGAATTTGGACTTTAAGAGCAATGAGGAAACATTGATATTAAGCTACAGAATGATGTGATCAGAGATGGGAAAGTGAGTTAGTAAACTGAAGTAATCCAGTTGACAGTCTATGGTGGTCTGAACTATTTAATATTGAATAGCTATAATTGACAGGTTTAGTGATTGAATAGATGTAGAGAACAGTGGCAGTCAAGGATGATTCCTAGGTATGTAGATAAGGCAAGTGAATCGGTAGTGTGTAATTCACTGAGACAGAGAATACATAATGAAGACTAGAAAGTGATAATCCCAGAAATATGGGAGAATCATCAGATTTTGGCAACATGTGTACAATGGATAATTTTTATTTGGAACTCTGAAATCAAGACTATTTTTCTAATTTAGAGTAGAATGTTTTAATTTCTATTTTTGAAACTTAAACAATTCAGTTTCATATGAATCTTCCATAATATATTTTCATTAGTGCACTGATTCTCTTTTGCATTTACTTGATAGATATCTCTTATCTGCCCTACTGATATTGATAAATTTTACTAAGAAACCAAGTTGAAGGTAGATTTTAACAAAGAAGAAAGGGCCAGTGAAAACAATAAAATGTCTGGTTTTAAAATAGCCCAAAAGGCAGTAATAATGCAGGTATTCCAATAAGAACATAAAATTGTACAGCCTAGAGTTACTATTATTTCCTCCTAGTAAATACTTCTGAACAATATGCTTTAAAGTTATTTGAAATTATATCTGTTAGGACGATATAGGTTGCAAATTTTCATCTTTCTTTGGTCCCCAGACATTAATAAGACTTTCTGTCTGGTTATGGGTTAAATATGAATAGCATTATATATTAATGAAATAGTTGCTAATGAAAGATGAAGATATTATAAAAAGTTAGGGGACAGAATCTTAAAGCTAAACATTGCTAATTCATTTGCTCTAATAAGACAACTATTCATGAATCAGTTCCTACAATTAATTCACGTTCTCTGACATGATTCTTTGGAAAGTAATGCCAGTCTTCTGTTAAATTTTTAAGCATGTGATGTAATCATTGCACTTTAATTTGGGAAGATATTTCAATAAGTAATTACTTGTGATAGTCTAACCTCTTTTGTAGTCAGACTATTTAGTTAAAAGTTTTATAAGCAAACTCAAATCTCCTGAAAAATAAAAACAAAAAAAAACCCCACTAAATCTTGTTTTCTGATTATACTATGGTGTTACATCGTCCCTTCCTTCACAGGCAAAACTTTTAAAAAGTGTAATCTATAATTACTGTCTTCATTTTCTAACAGGCATTTCATTTGTTCCTCATAATCTAGTTTCTGTTCTAAATGAAAGTGGGGTTTTGTGTAGGCAATTGGTCATCTCCTAACTTTCAAATTCAAATGCTTATTCTTAATCCTCACTGGGCATTTGACATTGTTCACCAACAGCATTGTAAACACCATCTCATTTTCAAAGCTCTCTTTCCTTGCCTGTCATAGCGTTGCACTCTCCTGATTTGTCTGCTTGTAAAACTTGCCCCTCTCCATCTTTTAACTGTAAGTATTCTTTAGTGCTTTGTCTCTTTCCATGCTACATTTTCCCCAGATGATTTGAATTATCACATACAGGCTGTTGATTACCATATCTATAATTCTGGCACTGCTGCCCTCTTCAGACTCCAGACTCATTTTAAACATATGGCTTGGCGTGTGTCTCCAAGCAAATATCCCACTAGGATCTTAAACCTGACATTTTTAATACCAAACTTACCTGAGTCACCAAACTTGTTCCTTCTCCTATGTTCCAAATCCTTATTAATTGGTTCTCACCTTTAAAATCACTTACATTAGAAACCTCATAGACAATTTTAACTCATTCCTTTCTTTCACTTCACATTCAAACAGTTTTGAGACCTTATAATCCTGCTTTCACAATGTCTTTTATATATATATATATATCTTTTCCTTCCTATCTATGGCCATACTTCATGTCTTTATTAACTCTTGCCCAAAGTGTTACCAAAGCTCCTAATTGTTTTTCTTTTCTTCATTATTTTTGCTAGAGTTATTTCCATAGGTAAATTTATTCCACTACTCAGCTCAGAACTATTTTGAGTTTCTCCACTACATAGGAAAATAGATCCACATTCTTTAGCAAAGCATTCAATGTGTCCTGATCCAACAAAATTTCCAGTCTCATTTTCTACTATATCCCTGTATGTAACCTATGTTATGGCCATTATGATTTTTCATCCATTCATATGCCCAGTATTCAATGATACAAAAATTACTCAATATTCAAGATTCAGCTAAAATATCACCACTTCCATGAAGCTTTCTGTCACTTAAAATCAGTATCTTCTTTTTCTATATTCCTGTAACATTTTATTTTTACCTCAGTTATAGTACTTATGTTCTTCTTTACACTTTGGTAGTTTCTAAAATATCTAGAACCCAAAATAAATAAACCAGTGTACTACAAACTGTGTATATACACTGAACAATGTTTGATTATTACCTAGAGTTTAAGTCCTTTAACAATACATATACTATTTGGGCAGGAAAATATTTAATGTTACACTAACAGACAAAGAAGTAGATCATGAAACTGAGAGAGAAGGAATGTGTTTTAGAAATCACACATGAATTATCTTTTAACCAATTTCATGGTGACAAAATAATCATTATTGCTCAAATGTTTCTTTCTAAGACATCAACATACTATATGTTAAATATGGTTTCTAAATCAGTTTCATCAAGATAATTTTTCAAATCCTCCTTCACTTCAGCAACAGAGTATGTAGTACAAAGAGATAATTATGGAGGTAGTGAGATTGCCACTAAATAGTAAGAAAAATAAATTATAATGCGAACCAACTACAACCAACATCATGTTAATGTGGTAAAATTATACCTTTGACAAAGCATTGAATATCAACAGGAACAAAGCAATACATCATTCATAGACAGCTACTGGCCTTTACCACAAACCAAATGACATATACTAAATTTGATTCATGCCTAGAAGAAAGAATATATTCATCATTCACTTATATTTTCAATCACATTGACCTAGGGAATAATAGTATCTTTGGGACATGGGTTTAACATTCATAATGTACTTCAACGTACTCTAAATGCCATAATTTGAAAATCATTCTTAGGAACTCTTTGTATTGTTTATACATCTGGGCTTTCAACATTATAGGGCAACCTCCAAAGCCACGAATAGACCTTGTTAATTATTTCGTAGACCTTAGTGACAGTGTATACAGAATAATGAATATAGAGCTGAAGAGCAATTCTCTTTGATTAGACATGCTCCCTTTCTGACAGAGTAGGTCTTCTTTGACATGTTTTCTCACCTATTTTCTTTTGGGTTTGTCTTTGGATCATAGGCTAGTAAAAAACTTCCTGGCTACAAAAGTGAAAATTTTTGATAATCCTTTCAAATACTTATATGAAAAGAAAATAACCTCAAATTGCAAAATATCAAAATACCCTTTTGAATCAAGTTTCTAATGATTTCTTTCATCCAACATTTTTCTATTCTCATTAGTGTTAGCTAAAAGATACACACCAGTAAGAAACAATTCTCCATGGGTCTCACATTTCTGCAAGTCTTGCAAGGAGTAGCATTGTTTGCCTTTCTTCCAGACTATTTTTTTCAAAAATGTTTGCATAGTGAATTGCTTTAGAAGATAGAGACAATATCTCCCCCCAGAGCACAGAGAAATTTTGTTTACTGTTGAATATGATAAAGATAGTGTCTTCACCCAGGGCAAAGATCAGACAGGCTTACTGACCATTTTAAAGGTTCAAGTTCCCTAAGCTCAGGGTTCCTTTCCTTTCCTGTAATGTAAACCATTTCATGCACAGTTGTCACCTGGCCCTCTTAACATCACTCTACAGAAATTGAGGCTTTGAGTAGTGGCACAAGTACTGGCACTCTGGTTAATGCTGTTACCATGAGTAATAAAGTTCCTATTTTTGTGATCCAGAATTCTCAAGTTTCCTGCCAGCCAGCCTCTATAAAACTGCAGTAGGATAACTCATTAGCTTGTAAGTAGAATAAAATCTCAAATCCTTCAAAGTTCTGGACACACTCATAGGTTCGTTCTTTCATGTTAAAAAAAAAGAAGAAGAAGAAACAACCTCTAGGCAACATTGTCTTAGAAAGGTGTTTTAAATGAATGTATTAATTCAATTTTTCCTAGTGCAAATTCATTATCGCCAGTTGTAGTCTGTTTAGGTAGCTAATGCTATTCAAACATTATTTTTTCCATTAATTTAATGATTAAATTGTTTTGTAATTTCTTTTCATTTGCCCCTGCACTTTCAGTCTATTTTAAGATTAGTTGAGAGGAAAACCTAGCCAGATACATTTATGTTCCTATACTAATGGGTTCATAGAGAGTTGTCTGACACTTTGATGCTTTAGGAAATAATGACTTACTCCATACGGAACAGTTCTGTTCTATGAGAATGTGGAAGAAAAATGCTTAGTTCATGGTAGAAGAGGTTATAGTTGTGTGCCTTACATACATTTAAAAAAATACAAACTTACTATTTCTTTTGCATATGACAATGCTGTTTTATATCTGCAGCTTAAAAAGAAAAGATATTATGTTAGATCAAACTTCAGCTATTTTCTGTACTCCTGGGTTTAACGGGGGAAAGCACTTTTTCTCCTCCTGTCATGCTTATTTTGTTGAATCCTACACATGCATGGAACCTGATTTTTAGCTTCTTTCTAAGAACGCTACATTGTGTGTGGAAACAGTTTGGAGGAAATTTCCATAGAGATTAAAAAAAATACTAACCATGCATTTTGTTCTCATAGAAATTGTGTGAGTAACCATATCTTACACTGGTGATATAATATTTGAGTTACTGCTATAACTAACAAGGTTTCAAAAATATTCCATTATGGAGAGGAATGTCATCTAAATTGTAAGATGCTGTATTTCGCTATAACAATAACATAACATGGCAATATCAATAATTTCCTACTGTTCAGAAATCAACTCACAAATATGTGATTCTGGGACTTAGAAAAAACAGAAGTGAGTTCATAATTCAGAAATTAATTAATTCACTGTTTTCCCAGATTACTCAAAGTAGAAAAAAAATTAGAAGGCAGATATTTATTTTTTGCTTTATTTTTCATATGTATTGGTAAAAAATAAGATAAATGAGAGTATTGTTAAATATATTAATTCAGTTATAAGTCACTATACTTTTCAAAGTTCTGTGTCCTAATCATCCTTAGATTATATAGAAAAGAACCTCTAACCTTTCATTAAAATAAAACATTAATAATGACACAAATCATAGTTGAAAGAAATCTTAGAGATAAATCACATGTATTCCCTAAAAAGCAGAAACAATTTTCTTTTATCAACTAAAGGGGGTCAAAGTTTACATTAAGATAGACATGGAATCTCCAAAAGTGTGTAATACCCCAAGTATTATATGACTTCTTATTTAATACTTAACATTCTTCTTGTAAATAAAATTTTACATGTATGACATGATGGAAAATATGCATTGAATTGCATTTGTATTCAGGTTGTATATAAATGAAGACACAATATTTTAGGCTGTTGGTTAGTAATCTTTTACATCTCTGCTTTACCCAGCTGCCTCTCTTTCTCCTCTCTAACAGAATTATAGAACTGAAAGTTACAAGGGACCTAAGAGGTCAGCTAACCAACTTGTCTTGAGGAGTAGTAATCACTCCAACTACCGTTGACATGTGGTTTTCCAATCTTTTCTTGAATAAGTTCAGGAATGAGGTGGAAAGGGCTAATGGCCATAGAAACCAAGAATTTTTTTCACATGAATTATTTCATAAAACTAATTTATGTGGTGAAAACAATATAAAAATATGATTCCTTGTAATTATAACTTTGCACATTTAGAAAGGTCAGAAAGCACATAATCTTCTAGATGAGTTTTATAAACATTCAAATATCTCATCAAAGATGGGCTAACTATACACTTCTAAACTAAAATCAAGGTAAATGATATGAAATTCAAAGAGTGTCATATTATGTTTAAGCAGCATATTACTTTATACTTTTAGCCTTGTGGTTACTATTCTATCTAGTTAACTGCAATACTTATCTCACAAGTAACCTAAATGTGCACTAATTTGAATATGTGTAAAGAAGCACTGTTTATAATTAAGGACAAAATAGTAGTTTCATATTTCAGTGAAAATTATCAAAATATGTTATTTGTCATGACATAAAGATGGCCTAGGAAGAGAGAATAATAGGTAGACTAAGAGACATGTAGAATTAAGGAACAAAAGAGGATGGAAGGAAGAGAAACTTTATAATGAGTATATGACACCATGTCACTGACACCTAGTCACATTATCAAAATTACCCGTATTTATAGTGACCATATGTCCCATTTTGCCTGGAACAGTCTTGGTTTATGCCTGTTATTCTGGAGGCATCCTCCTTTCACTCCTGAAAGTATCTTTGTTTAGATAATAAATTATATGGTCACCCTACCTAGATTAATTTAAGGAATTAATTCAGTTGTGTTAGAGGTAATTTATTTAAAACATTCATTCTCCTAAATGGGCATATTTAATAATGGTAATTTTTTTTCATTTTAAAATAAACTTTATTGAGGAATAATGTATATACAACAAAAAACATCCATTTTAAGTGCACAGTTCAGTGGGTTTTGAAAAATATATACACCGTTGTAAACACAATTCCAAACCAGTTATGTAATATTTCTATCACACAAAAAGTTCTCTTGTGCCACTTGGTAGTTAATTTCCACCATCAGTCCCAGGAAAACAGTACTTTCTGTCATTATAGGTTAGATATGCCATATCTAGAGTTTCACATGAATGGAATCATACTCTATACTCTCTTTTGTATCTGGTTTCTTTTGTTCATCATAGTGTTTTAGAGATCCACGCATGTTGTAGTATGTATCAGTAGTTCTTTTCTTTTTCTTGCAAAGTAGCATTACATTATATGGATGTGTTACGATTTCTTTAACAATCCACACATTGAAGGAACCTGGGCTGTTTCCAGTTTTGGGCTATTATGAATAAAACTAGTATGAGCATTCATGTACAACTCTTTGTGTGGACATATGCTTTCCTTTCTTTTGGATGAAAACCTAGGAGGAAAATAGCCAGATTATACAGTAAGTGTACCTTTAATTTTATAAGAAACTATCAAATTGTTTTCCAGAGTGGTTGTATGATTTCACAATGCTACTAGCAATATATGAGAGTTTTAGTTGGTCCACATCCTTGCTAACACTTGGCATGGTCACTTTAATTTCAGCCATTCTAGTGAGTGTGTAGCGATGGTTTTCCTTTGCATTTCCCTGACTAATGGAGTTGAATATCTTCTAACATATATTATTTTTTGAAGTGTCTGTTCAAACCTTTTTAAAATTTGCTTAACAGTATTTCAACTATGATTGGAGAAGTGATTAGAAAACATAGCATGCATTAGGGTCCCTGATAGTCGTACTGTAACTTCAACACATCAAAAATAGATTAAAATAAAGTAAGTATAAAATATGAATTTATAAAAATATAAAAACAAGCTAGATTTTCTTTTCTTTTCTTTTTTCACTCAGCAGGTATTTATTGGGGCACTTCTGGGCCTTGATGGAGATACATTCTAGTTACAGTACCTTTTAGAACATAATTTTTACATCCTCCTTTCCTTTTCTGACAAGTTTATTTAGGTACAAGTGAGCAGAGAAGCTCTTCAGAGCCAAGTGGGAGATGACCAGGAACCTGGAGTAAAATAAATAGAAGCCTAGGTCAGGGGAAAACTTGTTTGAATGGGACAATAAGAGAACAGGGAAACTTGCTTGAATGGGATGATAAGAGAACAGGGAAAACCCCAAAAGATGGCATGGGTGGCAGTAAGCTGGGGAGGAGCCTGGATTGCCTTCAACATACAAGCTAGATTTTCAAAAGCTATAAACTCATCTTTAACGATGGAAAGAATGACTATACACAAAGTGACTGAAGTGATCTCAGTATTGCTCCAGCTTTTTCAGAACAGTTCCATAGACTGTGCTTAGCACAGTGCCTTGTACCCAGTAAGTGCTCAATAAATATCTGTGTGTTTGTGAAGGGTCTTGTATCATATTTAGATTACTGTATTTAATTTGGGGGAATGCATTAATTAAGAAAAATATGCGGTACTTCCTTGGAGGTGCAGTGGATAAGAATCCACCTGCCAATGCAGGGGACATGGGTTCGATCCCTGGTCTGGGAAGATCTCACATATCACAGAGCAACTAAGCCCGTGTGCCGCAACTACTGAGCCTGCACTCTAGAGTCCACGTGCCACAACTACTGAGCCCATGTGCTGCAACTACTGAAGCCCGTGTGCCTAGAGCCCACGCTCTGCAACAAGAAAAGCCATCACAAAGAGAAGCCTGTGCACCACAACGAAGAGCAGCCCCCCACTCGCTGCAACTAGAGAAAGCCTGCGTGCAGCAGTGAAGACCCAACGCAGCCAAAAATAAATAAAATTAAATCTTAAAAAAAAAGGGGAAGAAAAATATGCTTTCTATTTTTTACACAATTTTTTTCCTCTTGAAAGCACACATTTCCACTACTGAAAATCTGCTTATTAAGTTAACTAAGTGTCCAGACACTTTTCCAATTTCATCTCATTTAAGTTGATTCACTTCTCACTTATAATACTTAGTTGGTTCAGCTCATATTTGAAATTTATAAACTCTGCTCTGTCAGATAACCTAGAAAAAAATTATTGTTGAGTGCAAAATATTCTTAGGATTAAAAATGAGCTTGTATATGCTGAATATCATGTTCTTTTTTATATTTCTACTCACTTTAGATTATATATATTCCAAATTTATTTCTATAAAATAAGATATTAGATTGTGGGGAATTACATGAATTTTAATCATACACCCAAATTATAAGGAATTAAATATAACATTTCTTATTATATTCACAGAGTCACAAGTAATATATCAGCACTACCAAAACTCAAGAAAACACTTTGTCCAATTCCATTCAATTAATAAAAGATGAATATGTAAAATTGGAAAACAAAGTTAAACCTTGTGAATTTAGACCATTTTCCATGCAATCTGTATCTGTATCTATTTCTACTGTATATATCTACAGTGAAAGCACAGTTGTGTGTTCTGCATATATACATATATGAAGTGAAACATACAGTTAGTATGTATGAATTGGAAAAATACTTGTTTTTTGTCACTTTATGAACACTATTCCCAGACCACTGCTTTCTTCCTATTCTCTTCCTAGGGCCCTCAATACAAAAAGGCATCCTTCACTACAAAATTCTATCTGATATAACAATAGCTAAAGTGTCCTACTGAATAGAGCAATTCTTATTCGTTTACTTTAAAACATCTAATTAAGATGAAATTATAAATACAATCTAATTACTACTGGAGCAGGATTATCCAATACACTCAGTATTTTGTAAAGGAGAAAGCTGTAATTAATATGCAGTAAATCGATGTCCTAAAAATGAGAACCAAGAATTGCTGAGGTTTTCATATTACACCTTCAGCTTTTCAAGGTTCCCTCTCTAGAACATCATTAAGGAAGTATATTCTTATTTTCCTTAATCCTAATTGATCTTATCTTTTCCTCTCCTGATTAGGTATAGAAATGATGTGGGCCTTGTTTGAATTAGCTAATCCACCATGGAGAGCAATAACAAAGAAGCCCCAAAAGTCCAGATACAGTGGTGTGTGGAAGAGCAGGCTGCATTTGGATTTGTTACCTAATGACAACTGATGTTCCATGCATAATTTCTACTATGGATCAGACATGTCCAATTATAGAGGATAGAAAGTTTTCCCATAGCTTCTATTTGGCACAAATATAGCTTATGAACTAAAGCAACTCTGTGCTTACACATTACCCATGTAATAGAATTCATTTTAACATTTTTAAAGTATCTATTATGTATAAGGTTTTCAGTTGGATCTAAGGGTAAGAAAAGATGAAGATGTAATGTTTGCCCTCAAAGTATTTTTAATCCAATAAAATCAATAAAATTGATATGTCACATACTACACATATATGTTTTCATGTATATATATATATTCATATGGCATAGAAGCACCAATGAGGTAAGATTATTACCTGTGCCTGGAGAGCTCCAGAAAGGCAGAGCTATGCTGTGAAGAATGGGTCAAATTTTGAGTAATAGGCATTTCAAACAGAGAGAACAGTGTGAACAAAGGCATAGAAGTGGAAAGTAGAGATTCGAGTTTGTCTGAACCATGAACTAGGTTATAAAGCAACAGGAGTAGAATCAGGAATGTTAATTTTTAATTTTGTTGATGTCTTATTAATTGTTTATTTATTTTACGTGTCATGCTTTCTGAGTCATATATAAATACAAGTTTACCTAACACAAGCCAAGGTAACAAATATATTCTCTTAGGTTTTATATTTTATGTTTTATAGATTAAAATTTTCCATTTTGGCCTATGATCCATTTTGTATATGGTTTAAGAAATTTATGAATTAAGGTTCTTTTTATCTTTCTTCTTCCTCTCCTCCTCCTCCTTTTTCTCCTCCTCCTCTTCTTCTTCTTCCCTTCTTGGCATATGTCTGTCCAATTCTTCCAGCACAGATTATTTATTTATTTATTTATTTGGCTGAGCTGGGTCTTAGTTGTGGCATGTGGCATCTTCATTCTTGCATGTGGGATCTTTGCTGCAGCATGCAAGACCTTTTTTTTTTAGTTGCAGCATGTGGGATCTTTAGTTGTGGCATGCAGGATCTTTACTTGTGGCATGCAGGCTCTTTAGTTGTGGCATGTAGGACCTAGTTCCCTGACCAAGGATCGAACCTGGCCCCTGCATTGGGAGCATGGAGTCTTAGCCACTGGAGCACCAGGGAAGTCCCAACACCATTATTGAAAAGACTATTCTTTCTCTATTTTCTCCTTAGAATTCTCCTTACAGTTTTGTTAAAAATCAATTGACTATATATGTGTGAGGCTATTTCTGAAATCCCTTATGCATTCCATTGATCTACTTATCTTTTTTCCAATACCACATTGGCTTCCATATTGAAGCTTTATACTAAGTCTTGAAATTAAGTCATCTCAGTCCTCTATTTTTTTTCAAAATCATTTTGTTCACCCTTATTCTTAAACCTCAGTGATCATTCTCTCTTCTCAGCAAATATCTTATGATACAGTGTGTGGAGATCATGCTTTCTCAAGTTCTACAGCTCCTGACAGCTTTTCTTTTACTTGATGAGTCAAAAAAAAAAAAAACAGATTTTTTTAGGGTCCTGCAGGACATGTTGTAGACTCAGAAGAAAGTAACAAGAGGATTCAAGTCAATTAGAAAATATGTGCCATGATAAGATAAAAAGTCCTCAATGATGCTTATTACAGGAGGGAAAAGCTAATTCAATTAAAAGAAAATATTATCTTACACTTAATTTTTCTGGTTTTGTAAAAATAATACAAAATTCCATTTATGTGAACTGTATGATTAAGGCCTAATTACCATGAAGCATGACAATAATATGTGCATTATTGAGTAAATGTTAGACTTACTTTGCTATGTTTTATTTTAGTATAACAGGAAATTGCAAAGATGTTTAGCAAGTCTTCATAGATTTCTGGATGACAGCACAATTGTTGCTAATGTGACAAATTGTATATGCAACTCCTTTTTTTTAATTGGGAATTTTTCTATGGGAGAAAAAAATTAAAAATAAAGTTTAAAAAAAACAGACTGAGAAAAATACTGCAACTCAAATCACAAGTGGCAAAGGCTAACTTCCTTAACATATAAAATGCTCTTTCAATTCAAAAAGAAAGAAAACTCATGATAAAAGTGCACAAATCAGATTAACAAATAGTACACAGAAAAAGAACTGCCAATGACACTTAAAAAAACAGAAAAAAATGCTAAATATCACTTATATGTGACATAAAATATAAACTACAATGAGCTATCAGATTTCAACTATAAAACTGTCAAATATCAACAACTTTGGTAACATATTGTGCTAGCAAGGATGACTCAGATACTCTATTTCATAGTCATACACATGTGCAAAATGATTCATATACAGAAAAAATATTCATTGTAAAGTCTTTTTTAACAGAAAAAAATGGAAACAAGTTTCTGTTGACTGAATATCAGTTAAATGCATTCTGATATGCATGCACATACATACACATGCATTTGTTTGTAAATGCATAGATTATGTCTGGAAGTGTGTACACACAAAAATCCGGTTAGAATGATTGCCTCCTGAGCATGGAACTTAGAGAAGGAAGATTTATTTTTCACTATATATTCTTTTGTATGTTTTTATGTACTACCACTTTTTAGATAAAGACGCAAACTTAACACATTCATTTTTCCCAAGTCAACTTCTAAGTTAAATTCTAGCTCTTATTCTTCCCTATTTTCCCCCCTTCCATCTCCTTTCCTTCCAGAAAAATCAGTCCTAAAGCTATTCAGTAAGCCAAAGCAAGGTAGGTAATCATGCTGGAGGATATGTAAGCAGCAGTGGCCCAAATTAGGGTGTCAGAGTTGGGTAAGAAGAACATCTCCATAGGAGTCCTGCATACAAAGTATGTTTAAAGTCATATCCAACTGAAATAAGAAAAGCATCTTAGTTTGGGCTGCTATAACAAAGTACCATATACCGGATGGCTTATGAATGGCAGAAATTTCTCTCTCACAGTTCTGGAGGCTGGAAGTCCAAGATCAGGGTGCCAGCATGGTCGAATTATGGTGAGGATCCTCTTCCTGGGTGCAGACTGCTGACTTCTTTTTGTAGCCTCACATGAGAGAGCAGAAAGGGGAAGCAACCTCCTTCATGACTCTTATAAGGGCACTAATCCTATTCATGAGGGTTCCATCTTCATAACTAAGGAGGGCATATGCAGGGAAGTGGTCTGGCACTGGGTGTCATAGCCCAGGCAGGGTGAGGGAGGCTTCCATGAGAGGAGAAGCCTGGTTTGAGTTTAGGGTCCAAGCAAGGTGAGAAGGACATCTACATAAGAGGGCTGCACAGGGGAGGGGAATGGGGACAAAGTCAAGAGATTAGTTATATACAGAAGGGGTTGATCAAATAAGTAAATATATTAAACATAACAGAAGCCAGGTTTTTCACTGTCAGAAAAAAGGAAATAAAATATGGAAAGGGATAAAACTAGGATAAAACCCGATAGTGTAGATTGAAATTGAAGATATTGATATGAGCTCATGGTTTAAAAAATATAGAGATAGATATGCAAATAAATATATAACTAAAGTTTTGTTTGTGTTTGCATACACACACATATACATACCCTAGCCTTGGCTCAGCAACATCTCAATACCAATGAACACATGTAGTACTCAGATCCTGATTGTAAATACCATTTTGCACTAAAAGGGACCAGAGCTGCTTGAAGAAATGAGTGATTCTGGGGCTGGTCAAGGAGAATATAAGATTTTGATAGTTGTACTGTGGTTATGTTGAATAAAGTCCTCGTTTGTAGGAAATATACATTAAACTAGTATTAGGGGTTGATGGATATCATGTTGGTAATCTATTCTCAAGTAGTTCAGAAAAAAAAAAGATTCCCTGAAGTGTACTTGTAACTTTTTCTATAAATTTGTGATTGTTTCAAAGGTTACATTTTTTTTAAACTTTAAAAAAGAAATTGTATAAAATCAAGTTTTATTTTATCACTGGTATATTGAACGTCTGTCACATTTCTTCCTATTTTATTATTTGCTTCCTTTCCTTAGTTTTGCATACTACATGTGCAGTTGAAGAAATACTCTGGAGGGTCTACTTTTTCAAACTTATTCTTTTTTTTTTGAAAACATCACCAAAGAGATCTTTTATACATGGAATTCATCAATAAGTTGGAAATGCTCAATTCTGCTGGCATTTAATGGTGTTCCAACATATTAATGTTTTCAGTGATTTCTCTCTAGTTCAGGATTACAGAACAAAATTCCTGAAAGCACACATGTGCGTGTGCATAGGCATGCACGCACGCACACACACACACACACACACACACACACACACACACGCACAGAATAATAAAAACAGTATAAAGAATATATTCATGGTTGTGGTAAGCCCAAGTTTGAAACTGCCGTTAGCTCTGACCATAAATTTATTCTATCACATTAATTCAATAGGTTTATAATAAGTATCTCCATAATTTTCAAATCCTTTCATTTTTTTTCAGGTGACTTGGAACATAATGGAAATGTTTCTTATGTGGTAACATGGTGAAAATTAAAACATTAGCTGGTTTCTGAACATTATGAGATTTGTGAAAGAAACAAATTAAGTCTGGTTAATTTCAGTAGCTGGATACACTCCAAACCTAATCAACATTTTCTTCCCGCTATTAGAAAAAACACCTGTAAGCCTCCTGCATCTGGAAACATAGCACTGTCATTCTCATTCATGTTCATAACATGCAGGCTAGAGCCATTTTTAAAGATTAACTTACTATTATATTGTGGAGCATTTATACAGAATTTTGAGAACCTTTAATAGAAATATTTGAAGAGAAAATATTTAATATGTTTAAAGACAAAAACAAAAAATGCAGGAATCAGTGTGTAGAGGATACGGTCTGTGAATGTGTGAAACAAAGGTAAGGAAAAAAGAATCAACATGCTTTACTTTTTAAAAATTGGAAAAATTAAATTATCATTATAAACAAAAGTGTAGCCAATAACTACTATGGAAGATTGAAATTTGTTTTTATAAGAATCCTTCTCCCCTACATGAGCTAAATAGAAAACCTTTTCACTTTCAAGAGAGTACTTATATTCAGAGTTCTGTTAAAAGTAGTATTCTTGGCTATTTTCAAATGACTTTACTACTTTTATTAGGATAATGCAAACTTAATACTATGATGATTGGAGAGTTAAGATTGAAAGAATATATCAACTGTTGCTGAAGATTCATTTATTTATTAACTATTCAATGCCCAGAATCTACTTTCCTTAGGGAAATAAATTTTGTGATTCCCTTTACTGTGTCAAGCCCTGTGATTGGAACTTTACATATAATATCTGCTTCAATCTTCACAATAACCCTATGAGAGAGGAATTGTTATTTCCATGTTGCATGCGTGAAGATTAGAGGCTAAGTAATTCACAGTCCAACAGGAAAGCTGAATTCTATGACTGGCTCATACCTAAGATTATACTCTTTTAATTAAGTTTCATGTACAAATATAATGCAGTTAAAATGAAAGGTATTTGGTTCGAATAAAAAACTCCTTATGGAAGAGTGATTTAGTATAACTCACCATTTGTAGCAGTTACAAAATTGTAAAATTTTGTCAAAGAACTACATAGTGAGGCTCTAAGTTAGAGTATTAAACAAAAACGAAACATCTGTTCTTCAAATTTTATTCTTGAATGACAACTCCCAAGCTCCTAGCACTGAATCTGCTGCACGGAAAGCACTCAATACCTACTCTCTCCTTCTCTATCTTTTGTGTGTGTGTGTGTGTGTGTGTTTTAAAACAAATTAGACTATAAATTTAAATAATATCCTGTGTCCAGTAAGCCATAAAACTTCTCTCTGGGCAATAACAAATTCATTCTAATCCACTACTTTCCACAGATCTTAATTTTATGGTCTTACCCTATTCTCTTTGTTCTCAAGATTCTCAGATCTGACATGTGAAATGGATTATGAAGTAACCCAAGACTAGATAAATGATAAGGTGTAAAAGTGTAAGAAGACAAAAGGAAAACTATAATAACCTCATGGTTTCATATTTCAGAGAGGGAGGATTATTATGTATTTTTCAAGAGAGAAAATTCTACAAAACATCATTATTAAAAAGCTATACAAGTTTCAAAATCTTTAAATGATTACATAATCTGTGACTTAATAAATAAATGTAGGTAACCTTTAATCAAGAGTGCCCTGAGCTTAAATTCCTCCAAGCTTCCTCACTGCTCAACTTTGTGCACTTAATATTGTAAAAGAGGATTGTCCTTTTTACACTTATCATATCAAATCAATCTTATTGTCATGTCAAATTCAAAACATTTCCATTTTTCAAAGTGACCATCAAATGAGAAAAATGTCATAGACATACTGTACCGGACATCTGCTGCTTTGTCTGCCCAGTATTCCTCTCCCTTTCCTTTGGAAGCTGCATCTTCGTTATTGCATACAGGCTAGATGGAACCACCAGTGTGCTTCATCCTACCTGGCCCAGGGATAGGCAAACAACCTAACCAAGCCCATCATATTCTCTTTGTCTTTTTGAAATTGAATCCAAAGTGGAGGAATAAAAAATGGGGGAATAGGAGCTATTTATCTACAAACTGAATCCCTGGAAATGTTCTGATTCCAGGCTTTCTGCGAACAGTTACTTATTTCTTTATATCTGTGACCCATATCATTTCCTACCAGTTAAGTCTCTATTTGTTCAAGAAAATCAGAGTTCATGTCTGTTCATTAGACTCATAGATCCCTACAGCTGATACACATAATTAATTAAAACATCTACAAGGCATCTGACAATGATAATCATCAACTATTTATAGGCAAGACTGATAAACATGGGCTTCATTTATAAATAACAATAGCTAACATGTATTGGGAGCTCAACTGTTTGCTACTATATTTGCTATGCATGTATTTCATTGCTTCATTTAATTCTCACTTCTCTAAGAGACAGGTACTATACTTGGTGCAATTTTACAGATGAGGAAACTGAGGTATAAAAAGGACCAATTACTTGCACATGTTCACATAAGTGGTAAGTGATACAGCCAGGACTTGACTTGAACCCTGAAAGTCTGACTTTAGCACCTATGTACATTACCATGACACAATAACTGCTTGACATTAGCTACTGCTGGTAAAATAACTCTACCCAAAGATGAATAGATCCACTCCAGACTAGAGGGATATTTCTAGAACTAGGTTATCAGTCTTATAGAATATGTGTATCATTAACTTGAATGAAGACATGCAACTCATTATTATTAAATCTGGGTATGACACAAAGCCTGGAGAAATAGCTAATGACATTGGGTGACATATTTTAAAAGGAATACTGCACCCACATAGGGCTCAATAAATGTTCACTTCTTTCTTCCCTTTCAGAGATGCTGTGAGGCATTCATTCAATGAAGAATTGTACCTCATGACCCTTAGGCCTTATGATCCTCTCCGACTTTATAGTTCTATTTTCTTTGCATAAAGTAGATTCCTGAATTTTGTATAATTTGAATCTTCTTTGGCATATTTTATTTTCATTTGTCTTGGGATACTTCCAAAATTCTCTTTTGATTTTCTCTTTGATCCAATGGTTTTGGTGGCTCAAGAGTGTGTTGTTTAGTTTATACATATTTGTAAATTTCCCCATTTCCTTACTGTTATTAATTTCTAGTTTTATTACATTGTGGTCGAAAAAGATACTTGTGATGATTTCAATATCCTTTAACTTGTTAAGACTTTTTTTCCCACATAACATACGATCTATCTTGGGGAATGTTTCTTGAGGACTTGAGAAGAATTTATATAATTCTGCTGTTGGGTGGAAAGTATTGTTATGTGCCTGTTAGGTCCATTTAGTCTATAGTATTGTACAGTTCTGTTGTTCCCTTATTGATTTGCTGTCTGGAGATCCTATCCATTATAGAGTGTGTGGGATATTGAAGTCTCTTGTTATTATTATATTGCTATTTCTTCCTTCAGATTTTTCAATGTTTAGGTACTTTGATGTTGAGTTTATATATATTTATAATTGTTAGATCTTCCTGTTGAACTGACCCTTTTGTCATTATTTAAGACCTTCTTTACCTCTTGTAAGTATAGTGACCCCTGTTCTCTTTTGATTACCATTTGCATGGATATCTTTTTCCATCCTTTCACTTTCATCTGATATTTGCCTTTAAATATAGAGAATCTTTTATATGCAGAATATTGGTGGATTTTTTTTAATCTATTCAGCCATTCTATGTGGTTTTTTTGTTTGTTTGTTTGTTTTTTGTTTTGTTTGTTTTTTGCGGTACGCCAGCCTCTCACTGTTGCAGCCTCTCCCGTTGCGGAGCACAGGCTCCGGACGCGCAGGCTCAGCGGCCATGGCTCACGGGCCCAGCCGCTCCGCGGCATGTGGGATCCTCCCAGACTGGGGCACAAACCCGTGTCCCCTGCATTGGCAGGCGGACTCTCAACCACTGCGCCACCAGGGAAGCCCATTCTATGTGTTTTAATTGGGAGAATTAATTCATTTATGCTTAAAGTAATTATTGATAGGTAAGGACTTTCTTCTGTATTTTGTTAACTGTTTTCTAACTGTTTTGTCAATCTTTTGTTTCTAACTTCCTTTCTTGCTGTCATCCTTTGTGATTTAATGATTTTTTTTGCAGTGGTATTATGTGATTTCTTTCTCTTTGCCTTTTGTATATCTGCTTGAGGTTTTTTTTTTTTTTTTTCTTGCGGTTACCATGAGGCTTATATAAAAATCTTATAGTTATAACAGTGTATATTAAGATGATAACAATTTTACTTCTTCTTCTCCTACATTTTATGCTATTGGCATTATAATTTAGATCTTTTTATGTTGTGTACATTAACAAATTATTGTATATGTAGTTATTATTAATACTTTGGACTTTTAACTTTTATACTTGACTTAAAGGTGATTTATGCACCACCATTACAGTATTAAAATATTCTGAATTTGACTGTATGCTTATGTTTACCAGTGAGTTTTATACTTTCATATGCTTTCATGTTACTAATTAGCATTCTTACATTTAACTTGAAAAAACTCTTGAGCAAGGCAGCTCTAGTGGTGATGAACTCCCTCAGGTTTTGTTTGTTTGGGAAAGTCTTTATTTCTCCTTCATTTCTGAAGAACAGCTTTGTTGGGTATAGTATTCTTGCCTGGCAGGATCTTTTCTTTCAGCATGTTGAATACATCATCCCACTCTCTCCTGGCCTTCAAGATTTTTGCTGAGAAATTCACTGAAAGCCTTATGGAGGTTCCCTTATATGTGATGAGTCACTTTTTGTCTTAACTGCTTTCAAACTTCTCCCTTTGTCTTTAACTTTTGATAATTTGATTATAATATGCCTCATAGTTTTCTTTGGGTTGATCCCGTTTGGGTACTTTTTACCTTCATGAATCTGGATATCTATATCCTTCCCAAGATTTGAGAAGTTTTCAGCCACTATTTCTTTAAAAAACTTTCTGACCCTTTCTCTCCTTCTTCTCCTTCTGAGAGTCCCATAATGTTTATATTGATTTTCTTGCTAGAATCCCATAAATCCTGTAGGCTTTCTTCACTCTTTGTCAAGTTTTCTTTTTTCTCCCCTGATTGGGTAAGTTCAAATGATCTCTCTTTGAGTTTGCAAATTCTTTCTTCTGCTTGATTAAATCTGCTGTTGAAATTTTCTATTTCATTTATTGTATTCTGCAGCTCCAGAATTTCTGTTTGGTTCTTTATTATTATGATTTCTATATCTTTTTTGATCTTCATATTTTGTTCATGCATTGTTTTCCTTATTTCATTTTTTTGTCTATCTGTGTTTTCTTGTAGCTGATTGAGCTACCTTAAAACAATTATTTTGAATTCTTTGTCAAGCAACTCATGGATCTCCAATTCTCTGGGATCTATTACTGGATTATTATTAGTTTCTTTTGATGGTGCTGTGTTTGCCTGATTCTTTGTGATCTGTGTCACCTCAGGTTGATGTCTATGCATATGAAATAGCAAATTCCTTTTCATATCTTTGACAGGTAAAGACTTTCTGCTGCTAAGTCTCTGGACACATGGAATTGCTTTCAGGATTGCCATAAAGTGTGGCTGAGGCCAGGTGACATGTCTGCTGTCAGCTCTGCAGTTGGATACATGACTTGCAGGTCTGTTACCTGGGCAGCAGGTGACTGTAGTGCCAGGTCCCAGTGGACAAGACTGTTTCTGGGATCACAGTCTAACAGTGCTGGAGCTCTATCATGGGACCATTTCTGGGTTCACAGTTGAGTCCACAGGTGATGGACCTGTTTCTAGGGGCCCAGATGTGTGTGGCTTCCACTAGTTCCCTGAATGGGCTCTCAGCAAGTCCCTGGGTGGGTCCCTGAATACGTAGGACTGATTTTGGAGAGCCATAGAGTGGGACTGGAACTGGGTCACAAGGCCTGTTATTGGAGGGCATGGTTGGATGTGTCCCTTGCCAGGTCTCTGGGCATGCAGGACTGACTCCTGATCATAGCACATCAGAGCTGGAGCTGGTTCACAGGGCTGCTTCAAAATCTGCAGTCAGGTCTGTGGTAGGTGGGCCTGTTACAGAGGGCACAGATGCATGTGGCTCCTCCAAGGTCCATTGGTGGACAGGATTGGTGGCAGGACTGTAGCCAAGGAGGGCTGCAACCCAGTTTTTAGTGTGATGGAGTTGCTTTCAGTCTGCAGCTGAGACCACATTTGGCAAATCTTGCCACTGAAGTGTAGGACTGCCTTCTCAGAGTGGCTCTCCTCAGTCTTGGATTTTACCAGGAATGTGTAATCTCTTGCCTAGATCTGAAAACTCCCACAAAGGCACTTTTGTCCATGGATGGTTACCAGATCATTGCTTCCATGGGGGAATGCAAGCTAGGGACCTCCTATTCCAGCATTTTTTGGTATTACTATCTAGGTATAATTTTTTAAAAATAGGTAGGTCCTTCTGGTTTCAAGACTCAAAATTAGGTTTAAAATAAAACTTACCTGATTTTCAATATGTCTCCTGGATCATTGTCCTTTCTAATTTGACTTTAGACTTTCTGGTATCTAAATCAAGAATAGGCAAACTATGGCCCAGGGGCCAAAACTGGTCTGCCACTTGTTTTTGTAAATAAAAGATTATTGTAACACAGCACACTCTTCTGTTACCGTAGCACAGTTAAGTAGCTGTGACAGAGATTACATGGTTCACACAGCCTAAAATATTTACTATCTGGCTATTTACAGAAAAAACTTTGCTTACCCTTGGTATAATAATCAAAAAATGATTTCTAAAATGATCAGCCTTGGACAAATGGCTGAGGTAGATAAAATATAATATGATAATCTTATACTACCAGAAATTAAAGAATTGCTTAAAAAAAGAATGGGGCCTGTCAAAAGGACAAAAGGAACCAACTTGAGAGAGTTCCTAATGGCCAAAGCTGAAGAGTTTTGAGCAGCAAAATAAAGGTAGTGTTGGACGGTAAATCAAAGAATAAAGTAAATATACATGAGTCCATAATAATATAAATAAATAATTGAATAACTAAATAATTAGGGGAGAAAGGACAAAACTTCCTCTTCAAAGAATACCAGTTAATAAATGTGGAAGGAATAAAAAAAATAGAAAATAACAATTAACACACCAGAGTAATAATTGCTGCAGGTTAGATCCACAGAGGGATACTAAAATTAGTGGGTGAAAATTTAAGAAGAAATTGCTGCAGGTTAGATCCACAGAGGGATACTAAAAGGAATGAAAAAAATAGAAAATAACAATTAAAACACCAGAGTAATAATTGCTGCAGGTTAGATCCACAGAGGGATACTAAAATTAGTGGGTGAAAATTTAAGAAGAAATTTGCATATTTGCATAGCCTTGAAAAATTTTCCCCTGAATTTTTAATAATTATTGTGGTAGATTTTAACATAAGCCCACACTCCTTTGATACTCTTTTTTCAAGAATGGAGCTTAATTCCCCTCTTCTTGTGTATGGGCTGTATTTGGTGACTCATTCTAAAGAGTGAAGTATGGGATGAAAAAAAATAGTTACTTTAATAATATATCAGTAACTTGGAAGTTACCACCTTAACCAAGTGTTCAAAGTCAACATCAACAGTAATGTCTTGTTGATACCATGTAACATCTCCTATAATGCTATGAGAAAGGTGCTTTATCTCTGTCATATTCTTCCTGAAGATCTATAACTTTGGTCTCATATGAAAAAAACATCAGACTAACACAAACTGAGGAATGCTTTACAAATAACTAACCAGTGATCTTCAAATGTGTCAAGATCATGAAAAACAAGGTAAGATTGAGGAACTGTCAAAGATTAAAGGAGAACAAGGAGAAATAATGACTAAATGCAATGTAGTACCTTGGATTGGATCCTGGAAAGGAAAATAAAAATTAGCAGAAACACTGGTGAATATAAATAAATTCTGGAGTTTAGTGAATAATAATAATGTAACAAGGTCAATTTCTTAGTTTTGAAAAATGTACCATGGTAATTTAAGATATTAACGCTATAGGAAGCTGGATGAAGGGTATGTGGGAACTCTGTATTTTCTTTGTAATTCATCTATATATCTAAAATAATTTCAAAATAAAAAGTTTAGAATCCAAAACAAAAATGAACCCTCTTACACTGTTGGTGGGAATGTAAATTGGTGCAGCCACTATGGAAAACAGTAAGGAGGTTTCTCATAAAATTAACCAAATAAAGTTGCCATATGATCCAACAGTCCCACTGCTGGGCATATACCCAGACAAAAGAATAATTCAAAAAGATACATGCACCCCCATGTTCACTGCAGCACTATTTACAATAACCAAGACATGGAAACAACCCAAATGTCCATCGACAGATGAATGGATAAAGAAGATGTGGTATATATATATATATATATATATATATATATATATATATATATATATAATGTAATATTACTCAGCTGTTAAAAAGGTTGAAATAGTGCCATTTGTAGCAACATAGATAGATCTAGAGATTACCATACTAAGTGAAGTAAGTCACAAAGGGAAAGACAAACACCATATAATATCACTTATAGGTAGAATCTGAAATATGCCACAAATGAACTTATCTATGAAACAGAAACAGACTCACAGACATAGAGAGCAGACTTGTGGTTGCCAAGGGGGAGGAGGTGTGAAGAAGGGAAGGACTGGGAGTTTGGGATTAGCAGATGCAAACTATTATATATAGGATGGATAAACAACAAGGTCTTACTGTGTAGCACAGGGAACTATATCCAGTATCCTGTGATAAACCATAATGGAAAAGAATATGAAAAGCAATATATATATATATATATATATATATATATATATATATATATATATATATATATAACTGAGTCACTTTGCTGTACAGCAGAAATTAATACATTTTAAATTAACTATACTTCAATAAAATTTTTAAAAATTTATCTGCCATGAAGTTTTAATACACATCCATAAAAGCTGTAATGCCTCTTTCCTCTTACTCAATTTTCACACTAATGTACTGCAAGTGAGACAAAAGAGGATGACTTAGAAAAATAAAATTAGCATCATATGTCTTTTTACATACTTGACACTAGGCCATATTGGAGACTAATGTAATGATAACATTAACATGAAAGTCAAAATATACAAAAATCATTTTCTTAGTACCCTCTCTTTTACGTGATAGTAAAAAATACTTTATTAGGCCATGTGGTTAGCTCTCTTACATATTTTATTTTATAGCAAATTCATCATAACCTTACACTGTACCCAGTATTATCCAGGGTATTTTTCCAAAGTCTTGTTCATGTAAGTTTAGGGAATGCTCTATTAAAAATATTAAACTGGATTCTTTACCATAGGACTTTGTAGAAGTTTAATATATTAGTGTACTTTATGAATCTTATACAACATATACAGTATAAAGTGTCCCAAATGTCTTTGAACATAGGTCAGTTTTGCATTGAACATCTCATGGGATTTATGTAGGAAAAAACAACATAGCCTTTCCTTTAAATGTCACAGTTATAACCTTATTGCCTTATAGTAATATTAGCTCCCATTCTATTTTAACATGGTTTTAAGTTTTAGTATATGCCAGTGCCTATACTAAGTGTTTTGTTTGTTTGTTTTGTGGTACGCGGGCCTCTCACTGTTGTGGTCTCTCCCGTTGCAGAGCACAGGCTCCAGATGTGCAGGCTCAGTGGCCACGGCTCACGGGCCCAGCCGCTCTGCGGCATGTGGGATCCTCCCAGACCGGGGCACAAACCCGTGTCCCCTGCATCGGCAGGCGGACTCTCAACCACTGCGCCACCAGGGAAGCCCAATACTAAGTGTTTTATATACTTTATACAATTTAATCTTCAAAACAACCCTGTGAAATAATTGTTCAAATAAGAAAATGTATTTGCCCAAAGGTAGTCAAAATGCTATTAAGGGGCTATGATCTATGATGGAAATAAACCCTTGCCCATCTGACTACAAATCCAATGTCTTTAATCACTAAGCCACAGTGCCTCCATGAACTAATGTGGTGCTTTCCTGAATAAGACAGACTAATTATGTATTTGTTTAGGGAGTGTAATACTCTTTAGGAGTTTCCACGGAGCCACGTTCTATCACCTCCTAAATTACCCCTTGACAGAGCACCTCTAGAAATCTTTCTCTTAGATTTGTAGACTATTATCTAGAACACAAACAGTAACTAAATAAAATGAAGCTGAGTATAGAAATAGTTCTTACACATTTGTTTATCTGAAGTCAACAGAGCAGTTGATGAACTAGAGAAGTCTGTTATAAATTCTCAAGCGAGTGTTATTGATGATTAATTTAGTATAAGTTTAAAACCCTCATATTTCTGTGAATCAAATACAAGTGTGCTTACAATTTTTCCAAGCATGAGAAATTCGGAACACTAGAAAACTGAAGCCTCTAATATATGAAATATACCCTAATTTATTGAAAGCTACACAAAGTCGACAAACATCAAAGTAGAGAAATAATCTAGTTTTTGGTCAATTTGTTCAATTTTTGTCAATTTGTAACACCAGCAGTTAGAATAGCACCTGGTAATATTAAGTACTTAAGATTGTTGAGTGAATGAATGAACGCATGATAGAAGTAATCTGAAAAAGTCCTAATTAAAATATTTCATCTCAAATCCCTCAGGCCCAAACACATTCTAAATAAGTAATCTTTGTTGGTTGGTTTCTATTTTGTTTTTGTTGGGAGTGAAGGATGTAGATAAGAACATTCCTTCCCCTCACTCAGAATTATAGAACTGAAAACAATCTTGAAGATAATTTTTCTAAGCATCTCACCTTAAAAAAGTAAAGCCCAGATCTGTAAAGAGGTAAAGTGACATCCTGGAGATTATACAGGGAATCATCATTTCTCCTAATAATCTTTGATTTAACATTCTTCCTACCTTCAAATGTTAAACTAAATGCCTATTTGTCCTTTCAAACCAGGGCATGCATATTTTTATCTCTGCACTATCTTTTACTAAATTTATTTAATTGAGTCCATTTACTTGATTATAATCACTTTGAAAGAAGAGATTTTTTTGATTCAAGTTTGCATTCACACACACACAAACACACACAAACACACCTTGTGCTTGGTAAATCTCAAAAAAAAAAGTGTTTATTACCTGAACAAAATTATTAAGTGAAAGAATAGGGCTAGACCTAGGCTTTATGAATATGTGTTGGGAAAAAGCAGTCTCATATGCACAGAATTCTGATCCCCACTTGGTTTCATAAGAATAGGCCTTGGCCTGGGAACACTTCCTTACTAAGAGATAAGTTATCACAGCTTGTGCTAGACTTGTCACCTTGTGTGAGAATATCTTTCCCTGTTTCATACTCAAGTATACTCCTTTGTTAGGCTTAAGTGTGTGCACTATATGTCACCTGGCCAATCCTACTGCTATATCTGTCCCATTTTGGGAGGGGACAGGGTCCTTCCGCTGCAGCACAAGATGGATGCACACAAGCCAATTGCCCTATGCCTACTGCTGAGAGGGACTCGCTGGTCATGAGAGACTATGTCCACTACTGAAGTTGATCTTCTTCTGCTTCTTCTCTATGTGAGTAAAGCATTTTTCCTCCCAATGCTTGGCTGTGTTGTTTTCCTTGGTGACTCTGATATCAAGATACAGTTGGAAGAAGTGCTCAGACTTCTACTCCTGATAATAGGCAATAGATGCTACTTGTTTGACAATATGGCTCTTTCCACAACATTATTTTGCCACTTCTCTAATTCCATTTTTACATCTATTTGAAAATAAAACTACATAACCTATGTGGAAATTGGTTTTTCTACTGAAATAGTTCTGTTTGCCTCAGCTTCTTCAAGATGCTGTAAGATATTCCAAAGTAAAATATAGAAACTAAGAGAAACCCTTTGAAGAAAAATGGGTTTTTAAAAATCCCAAGGTCAAGGTAAGGATATGAAATGTCCAAAATACTGAAATATAGAGACAGAAAGATGAGTGGTTGCTTAGGACTTGGGAGGGGAGGAGATGAGGAGTGACTACTAATGGGTTTCAGGTTTCTTTCGGGGATGAGGAAAATATCCTAAAATCAGTTTATGATGATGGTCACAAAACTCTAAAAACCACTGAATTGTACACTTTAAACAGGTCAGCTTCAATATAACTTAAAAAATACCTCCCCTCAATGAAAGGAAATTGTCCACAGGAAAACAGGTTGTTAGCAAAGCTGAAATCTCTTGAAGTCCCATGATTTAAAATTTACACTTAATATGCTTTATATCAGAAAGGTGCCATATTACCCATTCTGTACTTTTAAGCATGTATACAGAAGCAATGAAAAATAATCTCGTAGAGCATAATCAGATATGGGTCCAATTCCAGTTCTAACACTTAATTGCTGTGTGACTGAGTTGCATAACCACCTTGAGCCTCCATTCCTTCATGTGGGACTATTAACAGTGCCTAATCCACAAAGCTGTTATAAACATTAAATACGATATCACATTGGTCACTTTTATTTTACAGTATTTCCAATTCCAGACTCTAGTCTCTAATTCTACCCACATGATCATTTTTGTTCTTCATTTCTGCTTCTGGAAAATTCACATATTCCAACTCTGGACTTTAACCTCTAGTCCCACAAGCATTCTCATTTTTGTTCATCTCTCCTTTATGTGGTAAAGTTACACACAAATACCTTCACTCTGCTACATCCTACATGCATTAGGAATGAAAGCTCTCAAGGTGAACTTATGTATTTGAATCCCATATCTAACACTATTAACTGTGTGACTTTTGGTAGGTCTGTTGCTTCAGTTTCTTCATCTGTAAAGCAGAGATAAAATAATATTAACATCATAGGGTTATATATTTTTGTATATATAATGCTGAGGATAGTACCTGGTAAATAGCAAGTTCATAATAAATGTTGATATTAACAATATTTAAGAGTCTATTACTTTTTATAAAAATCTTCAACTCATGGATCCATAAACATTCTGGAGTAGCTTGTATTTTCCACTAAAGACTTGTTCACCCTTTTCACCAGCCTACTTCATTCTACACTTTATCCTTATGTACACTATATAGCCCTTTGTGTACTATAGCACCCTTTCCTTCTCATGCTTACTTCTTTATCCTGACTTAATCAGTTGGCCTTGACAAAGTCCCATCCTCATACTCTGTGTTCATTCAGTAACTGACTCATGGAAAATCAGGGGATTACCTCTGAGGTCACTGACATTATTTGTTCTAGAGTAATTCATAAATTATGCCTATTAAGTTTCTTGGACACAAAAGTACAGAGTAGGTGACGGGGATTCTCTAGAATATATCCAGAGTAAGTAATATGATCTCCATAATATCTAAGTATTCTTTATTTTTAACAGAAAATAATTCAGAAATACCTGTGTCATATTTGCAGTTAACCTCCCAAGGAACTAATAATTGAGAAACTTTAAAAAGTCTATTATTTTTCTTTGAAAAATAGAATGGGTATTTCTAAGTTTTCACAGATTGTTATAGAAAGTTCTGTGTTGCAGTAAAATTAAGGCAATATTTTGGTTAAGTATTATAGTAAATGATAGCTGTTCAGAGAAATTCAGTTCCTAATTTTTTGTTACTGGCAGTCATATTAGTGCCCTGGACAAGTTATGAAAGGCTTACTAACATTACTGGCTATAATAAGCCAGCACTTCCATCTTATTAATGTGGCTTTTTTCCCCCAACATGTAAAACTTTTGAAACAGAATTGGTGTATTATGTAGATTCTTTACTATTCATGACCTGATATATAGATTAAGTAGTAAAGTAGTGTTTGCCTTTGGAAAGTATGAATATTGTGTTAAGGTCCTATAGGTTTTTCTTTTCCTTATTCAGCCTCACTTGTTCCTGACTTTTAGTAGTCCAGTATGCATCATTGTCACTTTTACATTAGTGCTGCTACCATGAGCATTTATGCTAATTTAGTATATGTGCCAAAGTTATTACTGTTAGCTTCTGAACTGAGAATTAAACCTCATAAAGTCAGCTAACTGTATAGAATATTTCAGTATATCTCTGTCAATGAATTGTAAAGTCTATAGCCCCCTTAATGATTAACTCAAGAAATAGATCTTTTCATTTACATAATAGATGAACATGTGCCCCTACAGTCCTGTTGAGAACCTCAGTTGAAATGTACAATACTTTTCATAAGCAGTTGTTACCATGTCCTCTAGTTGTTGCTATCTGATAAAATCTTCTAGCATATGTTTGATATTTAGATATGTGTCAGTAGCTACACACCATGGAGATATCAAATGCTGCTTTCTTTTGTAAAAATCAGAGACAATAAAAGATTTGGAATGTGAGAGATACATATCTGTAGCTGTAGATACTTTTTTGCTATTTTTTCATTTCTTTGATGTGTGTTATGTGATTTTTGCAGTGGTTACATACATGCAATAAATAGTTATTTCCCTTGTTCTTAAAATGAAATTTAATATTAAATTTGATATCATATTTTGATAATACATTTGATAATGTATATTGATATTACCTCCATTTAAGCTATTTAATGTACGTCTTAAGCATTTACCTGTATCTTATTTGTACATATTTCCATTTTAAAAGAAACAACAACAAGCAAACAAACATGCTCCTAAGTAGCTTAAGCTTAAATTGTTTGGCAGTAAGGAATGACTGAGGAGTAATTATGTATTCTGAGGGTGAATTATTTCTACTTGTTGAGACAATTACATTGGACCTGTAATTTCAGCATGCATTGTTTTTCTTTAAACTTTTGCCAATAGAAATAATTTTGTGCTGTTTTTTTTTCAGTTGTACAACTTCAACTTTTAATACAATTCAAATAAAGATTAAGTGAATGAAGAAATGTTTTCAAAGAAAAATCTCCAGAATACTTCACTAAGCAAGACAAGCCATTCTCTAGGGATAACAATATGCTTTAATGAAACATAATATTTTACACAGGTTAAAATTTTGTTTAACAATAAGTATACATATCTTTAAAACATCAAATATTCCTTTATATTCTTACCTAAATGTCCTCAGTGGATACCTTCCATGGTTTCTTTGATGGGCATCATTAGATTTCGAGATAGAAAAGTTTCCTCTGGCACTATTCTGCTACGATGGTAGACTCGCTAAACTTGTTTTTAAAAGGGCAAAAAGTTCTTTAAAAAAAACTGCATCCCTCTTTTCTTCCCAGTGAATAGATTTTATACTGACCTTCATACTTTGCTTAAGAATTTCAATATGCCAGCTACATCCCTTTAAGGGATCACTTCCTATTCATAACACTCAGAGTAACTGCACCAACCTATTATTTGAGGAAAGCTGGGAAATCAATCCTTTTTTCCTGTAAAGGAAGACCCAAGGTTTATTATAAGCATGCTACTATCTTGAATTACACTGGATCCTAAACTGGGGTTTACAAAGGGAACGAGACAATGAAAAGTAAGCTAACAACAACTGCTGTTAATGTTTTTAGAAGTGCTGAATGTTTTAAAATAGCAATAGTCTGTTGACAACATCCTTATCTGCAGAGATTTCCATCAGTATGGCATGAATATAATTGCTATCATCATATGGAAAGCTGCACAGTCACTGGAATTTGTTAGAATGAAGATCTGTGCACTGTTCCCAAGTGTTCTTTGTCATCTGAATTTATTTCTACAACTGGGAATAGTGGAACTACCAAATAATGTCACACCTCTCCCGAATTTAGATGGCCCTCACAGTTATATCATATTTAAAAAGTCAAATATAAAAGAATTTGATCTCCAGATTATTTTTAAGTAGTAAATTTAACAATTTTCTTTCATTTTTCAAGAGTTCTAATTCAAGTGAATGTAATTTTTCCAGTTTTATTGAGATATAATTGACATACAGCACTGTATAATTTTAAGGTGTACGATGTAATGATTTAATTTACATATATTATGAAGTGATTGCCACAAAAAGTTTAGTTAACATCCACCATCTCACATAGATACAAAAAAGAAAAAAAATGTTTTTTTCCTTGTGATGAGAACTCTTAGGATCTACTCTTTTAACAACTTTCAAATATACCATACAGCAGAGTTAACCATACTCATTACATTGTACATTATATCCCTAGTACTTGTGTACCAAAAAATTAATCAATAGTCAATCTGAGAGAGAAATGGAAAATTTTATTCAAGCCAACCTGAGGATTATAACCTGGGAGACAGTCTTTCAGAAAGCTCTAAGGACTGTTCCAAAGAGGTAACGTGGGAGGCCAGTATATATGTGATTTTAGAGAAGGGATACATGCAATTAAGCACACATCTTAGTAGAAGGTTACTGCTATTAGCAAGGAACGGATATCTTAGTTAATGGTCTTAGTGCTTTTCTAAGTATAGAAAGATGCAAGAAACTGAGTTCATAAAATTTACTCCTGAAAATATCTAACTATCTGAAGGCCTGTTCTGCCAGTTTTCTCAGAGCACAAAATGCCTCATCCTGATCTTCACCCTGAATTCCTTTTAGGGTGTATTGTAGGTCAGGAACTGGAGTGGCTAATGACTTGATTCTTGTAGAACTGGATGGTGGACAAAATTATTTGTTTTACAATCTCCCCCCTTTCAGTCTTAAATTTGACCAAGGTTTGAGAGGCATTTTCTGATCAGTATTTCCCATGGCCCTAAGAATGCTCATTCGCAGGCCAAACGAGGATTTTGCTGATGGGCACTCAATATGCTTTTACTGGACTAGACCCTGTTAACAGTAGCCAAAACCCTCTGGATCGCCTATTTTATTAGTCTGTCATGGTCCACAAAACTGTTCCCTCTTGTTCCTTCTTCTCATATCTAGAGTTACACTATTACAATCATTGGTCTTATAGAACTATATATTAGGTCAGTCGTTTCAAGTCAGCTAATCATCATTAATTTTATCTGAGTCTCAGTCACCACTTGGTAATGCAAGAAACAATAATCTTGTAAAATAGGCAGAACAAGTAACATAGCCAGTAACATTAACAAGGTCATAAGTAAGTATTTAAGCTAAGAACTTCCATTAGGTGTGGCCCAGTATCTCCCCAGGTCATCTGACTAGTCTGTTCTGCACCAATAGCTATCTGTAAGGGAAATGATCTACTGGCATTGTACATAAAGTTCACCAAAGATGTCTGCACATACAAGGTGAGTGGTGGGTCATCATGACCCCTTACAGGATTGAGAAAGGAATGTTATCTTGTAAGGAGTTACATGGCTGGTGTCAGAAGATGAAAAATTGATCTTTATGGTTGAGCAGGTATTTCTGCTACTGGGGAGGCCGCATTAACACATAATGCAGAGGCATAATGTGCACTTAGAGGGGAGGAAGGAGGCCCAAATGGGCAAAGAAAAAAATATGTTTAAATTTTTCTTGTCTTCCCTCAAAATATGAATTCTTCATTTCATCATAATTATTTATAACTGTAAGTTTGTATCTTTTGACTATCCTCATCGAACTCCCCCTCCCCCCACTTCTGGTAACCACAAATCTAATCTCTTTTACTATGAGGTTTTTTTTTTTTAAAAATTATTCCACATAAGTGAGATCATACAGTATTTGTCTTCCTCTGTCCAAATTATTTCTCTTAACAAAATGCCCTCAAGGTCCATCCATCCATGTTGTCACTAATGGCAGAATTTCCTTCTTTTGTGGTTGAATAATATTCCAGTGTATAAATGTACCACATCTTTTTAATTCATATATCCATCAATGGCCACTTAACTTTTCCCATATCTTGGCCTTTGTAAATAATGCTGCTATGAATATGGCAGTGCAGATATCTTTTCAACATACTGTTTTCATTTTCTTTGGATATATTTCCAGATGTAGAACTGCTGGATCATATGGCAGTTCTATTTTTAATTTTTTGAGGGCTCTCCATATTGTTTTCCATACTGGCTGCACTAATTTACATTCACACCAACATTATATAAGGGTTCCCCTTTCTCCACATCCTTGCCAGCATTTGTTATCTCTTATTTTTTGATGATAGCCATTCTAACACATGTGAAGTGCAATCTCATTGTGGTTTTGACTTGCATTTCCCTGGTGATTAGTGACGTTAAGCACATTTTCATGTACTTTTTGACCATTTGTATATTTTCTTTGGTAAAATGTCTATTCAGGTCCTTTGCCCATTTTGGAATGGATTATTTGGGCGGGGTTGGCATTGAGTTGTATGGTTTTATCCATTTTTGGATATTAATCCCTTACCAGATATATGGTTTGCAAATATTTTCCCATTCTATAGGTTGTCTTTTCATTTTGTTGATTGTTTCTTTTGTGCTGTCATGTTTTTAAACTCATCTCTAGAGAAACTGGCTCAGTAGTGGCAGAAAAATATGAAACATATTAAATCTGGTTGAAAATATTAACAGAATTCTGAGAATGAAGTAAGTTTTAAGTTGAAGACAAAAGGAAAATGAATGCTTATATCTATTCAAATAGAGAATATGGCACACTTTGGATGATACCATGTGCCAGATATAGTGCCATGGGTTTTATGGATATAATACCATTTAATATATATAAAGACATATAGTATCCCTATTTCAGAAGTGAGGAATCTCAACCTCTGATACTTAAAGTGATTTCTCCAAGTTTATGCTGTTAACAAATGGTAAAGTGTTTAAATGTAGTTTGATTCCTGATGCCTTCTCTTATCCACAATACTACACTGCCTCACAGATGTAGGAAGACTTTCATTTGTTTAATACTAAGAAAGGAAGTCAGGCAAATGAAGGAACAAACTGTGTTTAACAAGTGTGCTGCCTCTAGACATGATGACCAACATGTCGACTTGCATTCCCGTGAACAACTGCCCCAAAATAATGATTGTTTGCCAGGAACGCTTTTTCCACTAGGGCGTCAGTTATGTGAGAAGTTGAATTTTTAAAAAAAGAATTGAATTAATATAACCAATATTTACTTAATCAATTTAAAATACTTCCTTTTTTCTCGAAAATATACTTTCCACTTTCATTAGACTTGATTTAAAATACTGAAAAACTAAGTAGAAAAAAGCACTCCCTGAACGAAATTGGGGGAATTACTTCATGAAAAAAATTCAAGGACACGCTATTTTTCTCTGTCTACTAGGTGATGTGTTTATCCTTCGCGGCACTGCACAAACCCCAACATTTCTATAAATGGCTCCTCGACCCTCCTAGAGAGTGTTTGTCAATCTTTCCTTTTATCTGAAAGCAATTTCTTCATGCTTTCCATAACAATTCACACACTGCCCTGAAATTATATTTTCATGTTTACCTTACTACTGTGTATTTTACAGTGCCGGAATTGGGTGTGTATTCATCTCCCTATCTCTACTACTAAATACAATTCCCAATGCATAGGAAGTGCTTAACTATGGCTTAATGAAAAGATGGAAAGTACTCTTGCTGAATTCAGAGGCAGCTCTTCACTATGGTATTTAAATCTGAAAATAATTAAGCTCGGCTAAAATACTATATTTGGACTCCAAGAAAATGGAGTTGCTTTCAAATAAATGGTTATAAATGCATTCACAATAATGCACATTTTTATAAAAATTAAGACATTATACATGGCCAAGATATTGCCAAGTAAAATATACGATTAATTTCTTCAATTCCCACACCCTCTGATGAATATATACACAGTAAGATTATCTAGGAAATTTTTGCATACCGCATTCACATTCAAATACATACCAAAATTTAGCTAGAGTTTGGTAAAAAGAAAATGTCAAAAGGGAGAGCATTTTGATATGGTTTACTTTTTAAAGTTCTGGATATGATACAACACAAGTTCTGTCTAGGTATCTGAGAAGTACCTTAAAACACTGACAATCTGTTTGTTTCATCATTGAATGGTTCTTCTAGACAAGTCCTGGGTTTCCCAAGGATTATGCACACAGTTGCCTTTGCTGTTATTATTTTACGGCAACTTGTCTTAAAGTATTTTGGTTTATAGCTATTTTGTGGTACACCACTAAAGTGCAACAATCTCCACATACACGGTCTGATGGCAATTTATTTTTTATCTAGTAGCAATTTTTGATAAAAATGCTAGGTAATGACAGTGCTAGCTTGACAATGAATGAATGAGAGAAACACTGCTCTACACTTGACTATTTTATCTGCATGTTTTTCTTATAGACTATGGAACAAACCAACTGTTAGCAACAACAAAGTTCCTAACCTATAGTTAGAATAAATTCCAGTTTTATTATTCATAAACATCTTAGCAACTCTTCCAAATGTATTGTTTCCATAATGTGGGGATGAATAAATTATTTATAATCATCTTTGGAAATAAAATCCGTATCTAGGTATTCTTTCAAAATGTCTCCTCAAAGCAAATTGCACTTTTAGGTATTTTTTCCTACCTATGTCCTTCCTATAAAAAGCTCCTAAGTCAATCTCTATAAAAAGCTCCTAAGTCAATCTCACAGTAATTAATTTGTAACACACAACACCAGTGTTCCAATAGAGGGCACTATTCTAAATAGGAGATTATTGTATAAGCACAAAACTAATGATAGTTAAATTGCTGGAAATTAATTATTTCTTATGGGACACTATATTGATCAGTATTGAGATCTAATTATGTGAAAATTTTATTTTTTTTCCAAAAAGGAATTTATTAAAATAAAATTAGTGATCAGATACCAACTTGATGATTTTGCCAGACTGTTGACATGGGATTAGACTTCCAGGAAAGGATCCAGTGTTTTCAAAAACGTTAAATATTGCTTATTTCACAATAAGAGTTTTAAATAATTTACATTTTGAGCTTTCTTATGATACTAATAATGCTAATAATTAAATGCCTTTCAAAACATAATTTCACTAATAGCTAATGAAACTCATAGGACTATCTTGTAAATATATATTAGAACAGCTTCCAAAACTGTCACCATATGGTTTTAGCATAAGACATAGCACAAATTTGACAGACTAATGCATTTCCTTTCTCAGCCTTCGAACTACCGTCTGGAATTATTCATGGGCATAACCACTTTAGAGCTCATTTTGGTTTCTTAAATATGACCTTTTATTTTGAAATGAGTTTAGTTCTATTAAAAAATGGATTAATGTAAAATGGAATACATATATATTCTTTAATAGCCATGAGGAGGGAAAAAAATTTTATTGCTTGAGACCTTTAAAGGAAGCAGAAAAAGAGGGGGTTGAAAACAAAGTGAATAGGAAATAAAGTCTTCATATCTAAGATTTACAAGGTAATCCTTTTCCAAAAATGTATCCATTTATGTTTTCAAAAAGATGTCATTACTTTAATATTCAGTAACTTTGCAATTAATATTGACTCTGTCATAATGACTATTGCATATATCTGCTTTTTCATAAGTATTCAACTTTGACAACCTGCTGTGTTTTTCTGGTCTTCTAATTAATGAGCTTTTCTCACCTTGTGATTATCTAATTTTCACTTAATTGCTTTATAGTAATAAAGTTCATCTTACATTCTTCTCCCATAAGGATTAGATTTTTTTAATGCAACAAATCATCTTGTAGAGCTGAAAATGATGCATTTTATTAGGATGGTTTCTCTTCCTCTGAGATTTAGAAGACTACAATTTCAACTGAAGGTTGGAGAGGTTATTATAAGTCTCCTATATTCAGTTATTCATCACTTATTGAATGTCATAAATAAACTTTCATTGGAAAATAATATTTTCCAGGAAAAAGAAAGCAATAGAAAACAATATTAAACCAAATCTATTTCCTTGTTATAAAACTATTGATGTGAGATCTCTTTCATGCTCAGTTTTTCACTCAACATATTCTACAATTTATTTTACTACTTCCACATCTCATTAACAAGTGCTCAAACACATTCTGGACTATTTATTACAAAGTACAATAACTAAACACATTTTTAAATGAATATTTTTCTTATTATGTCCAACTTTTGCTTTAATAAGAATTTTTACATTAATGGCATATTTTCAATCAGGACAAAACTTCTTTTATTTGTGATACCAAATACATTACTAGAAGAATAATTTGGATATTAAGCATAAAGCTGTGGCAACCATGTAAATTAATACACATATTTTAATATGGTCACCATTTAGAATGAGAAAAATTATTTAGCCCTAATTTTTGTATCATGACTTTACTGTATCTAAAAACAAAAAAGTAGTGTGGCCTTTTAGGTAAGGGCTCTACATGTAAGGTTTTACCCTTAAGAGGTCTAGCTCAACTCTTGTTATCAGAATAAAGAAAGTTTGGTTCAGTCACATAAATGCTTCAAGAGAAACTGCTAATCTTTATTTTTCTTACAGATCACTTTAGAATATTGAAAATTCTCAATTTGTGATCTTTGTGTATTTAATATTAGTTCACCTGGTTTAAGATACAAATATGAGGATGATCAATAATCACTCAGCTATGTAATAACTGATACTTTCCTGTCAACACTTGAGGTGAAATGAAAACTTAAGTACTGTATAATCTGAGCCTCCAAATTTGTGGATTCTCTAATGTATACATCCACCTAAACTTTGAGTAAAATTTCCCTTCAAATATGATTCGCTAATTCTCATTAGTGCTTAATGCCTTTAAACAATACTTAGCACAGTTGTTTTTGATACTCAGTATTTAGTAGTTATTAATGAGAAAGACCAATGAGACGTCAAGATGGGTAGACTTTAGATTTTGTATAATAAATATTGCCATTTAGGTTTGAGAGGTTATTTTTTAAAATAAGAATAGCAGCTCAATTATTTACTGTCTTTTGTGTAGTTACAAACTTAACTATAATCAGTAGCTATGAGATTTTAATATAAAATGACAGAACGTTTCATGTTTGTGTTGTAAAATCTCTACTTCTGATATAATCTCCATTAGCCCTGAACACAGTTGTTACTGCAGCTTCATTTGGCTAGAAAATTGCCAACAAGAGCCCCTCTAATGAATAATGCAGTTGCAAAACACCGTAAGCATCCTAGTCTGATTAGTTTCATGAAAGGGATGATGAGTTATCTCATGAATAGTGTATTATTATGAAAAACAGGGAGACATTGTTGCTATGGTGTTTTCTTGGTGCTAAAACAAGGTATAATGAATTAGAGGACTAGGCAAGTAATATTTGTTCTGACAGGACCAAATTATGGTCATGCAGTGACAATATGAAACCACCACCATCTCAGATGGTAAAAGAAGGTTCAAGGGACGAGGGGAAGATGGAAGAAGAGTAAGACACAGAGATCACCTTCCTCCCAACAGATACACCAGAAATACATCTACATGTGGAACAACTACAGAACACCTACTGAATGCTGGCAGAAGACCTCAGACCTCCCAAAAGGCAAGAAACTCCCCACGTACCTGAGTAGAGCAAAAGAAAAAAGAATAAACAGAGACAAAAGGATAGGGACAGGACCTGCACCAGTGGGAGGGAGCTGTGAAGGAAGAAATGTTTCCACACATTAGGAAGCCCCTTCGCGGGCAGAAACTGTGGGTGGCAGAGGGGGGGAACTTCGGAGGGGACGGCGCAGCAACAGGGGTGCGGAGGGCAAAGCGGGGAGATTCCCACACAGAGGATAGGTGCCAACCGGCACTCACCAGCCTGAGAGGCTTGTCTGCTCACCCGCTGGGGCGGGCAGGGCTGCAAGCTGAGGCTCAGGCTTTGGTCGGAGCACAGGGAGAGTACTGGGGTTGGCGGCGTGAACAGAGCCTGAAGGGGTTAGTGCACCACGGCTAGCCGGGAGGGAGTCCCGGAAAAGGTCTGGAACTGCCAAAGACGCAAGAGACTTTTTCTTCCCTCTGTTTCCTGGTGCACGAGGAGAAGGGATTAAGAGCGCTGCTTAAAGGAGCTCCAGAGACGGGCATGAGCCGCGGCTAAAAGCACAGCCCACAGAGACGGGCGGGAGACTCTAAGGCTGCTGCTGCCGCCACCAAAAAGCCTGTGTGCGAGCACAGGTCACTACCCACACCTCCTTTCCGGGGAGGCTGTGCAGCCCGACACTGCCAGGTTCCCGGAATCCAGGGACAACTTCCCCAGGAGAATGCACCGCGAGCCTCAGGCTGGTGCAGCGTCACACCAGCTTATGCCGCCGCAGGCTCGCCCTGCACTCCGTGCCCCTTGCTCCCCGTGGCCTGAGTGAGCCAGAGCCCCCGAGTCAGCGGCTCCTTTAACCCCGTCCTGTCTGAGCGGAAAAACAGACACACTCCAGCGACCTACACGCAGAGGCGGGGCCAAATCCAAAGCTGAGCCCCTGGGAGTTGTGAGAACAAAGAAGAGAAAGGGAAATCTCTCCCAGCAGCCTCAGAAACAGCAGATTAAAGCTCCACAATCAACTTGATGTACCCTGCATCTGTGGAATACATGAATAGACAACGAATCATCCCAAACTGAGGAGGTGGACTTTGAGAGCAAGATTTAGGATTTTTTTTCCCCTTTTCCTCTTTTTGTGAGTGTGTATGTGCATGCTTCTGTGTGAGCTTTTGTCTGTATAGCTTTGCTTCCACCATTTGTCCCAGGGTTCTATCCGTCCGTTTTTTGGGGTTTTTTTTAGTTTTTTTATAATAATTATTTTTTATTTTAATAACTTTATTTTATTTTACTTTAGCTTCCTTTCTATCCTTCCTTCCATCCTTTAGACAACGAATCATCCCAAATTGAGGAGGTGGACTTTGAGAGCAAGATTTATGATTTTTTCCACTTTTCCTCCTTTTGTGTGTGTGTATGTATATGCTTATGTATGAGATTTTGTCTGTATAGCTTTGCTTCCACCATTCGTCCTAAGGTTCTATCTTTCCGTTTTTTTAAATTATTTTTTCTTACTAATTATTTTTTTAATTTAATAAATTTATTATATTTTACTTTATTTGATTTTACTTTATCTTCTTTCTTTCTTTTTTCTTTCCTTCCCTCCCTCCTTCCTTCCTTCCTCCCTCCATCCCTGCCTCCCTCTGTCCCTCCCTCCTTTCATTCTTTCTTTCCTTCTTTCCTTCTTTTCTTCTTTCCTTCTTCCTTCCTTCCTTCCTTCCTTCCTTCCTTTCTTTCTTTCTTTCTTTCTTTCTTTCTTTCTTTCTTTCTTTCTTTCTTTCTTTCTTTCGTTATTGCTTTCTTTCTTTCTTCCAACTTCTACTAATTCTTTCTCTCTACTTTTTCTCCCTTTTAATCTGAGCTGAGTGGATGAAAGTCTCTTGGTGCTGCAGCCAGGAGTCAGTGCTGTGCCTCTGAGGTGGGAGAGCCAACTTCAGGACACTGCTCAACAAGAGACCTCCCAGCTCCACATAATATCAAACGGCAAAAATCTCCCAGAGATCTCCATCTCGACGCCAGCACCAAGCTTCACTCAACGACCAGCAAACTGAAGTGCTGGACACCCTATGCCAAACAAGTAGCAAAACAGGAACACAACCCCACCTATTAGCAGAAAGGCTGCCTAAAATCATAATAAGTCCACAGACACCCCAAAACACACCACCAGACGTGGATCTGCCCACCAGACAGACAAGATCCAGCCTCATAAACAAGAACACAGGCACTAGTCCCCTCCACCAGGAAGCATACACAAACCACTGAACCGAAGTTACCACTGGGGACAGACACCAAAAACAATGGGAACTACAAACCTGCAGCCTGCAAAAAGGAGATCCCTAAAACAGTAAGATAAGCAAAATGAGAAGACAGAAAATCACACAACAGTTGAAGGAGCAAGATAAAAACCCAGCAGACTTAACAAATGAAGAGGAAATAGGCAGTCTACTTGAAAAAGAATTCAGAATAATGATAGTAAAGATATCCAAAATCTTGGAAATAGAATCGACAAAATGCAAGAAACATTTAACAAGGACCCAGAAGAAATAAAGATGGAACAAACAATGATGAACAACACAATAAATGAAATGAAAAATACTCTAGATGGGATCAATAGCAGAATAACTCAGGCAGAAGAACGGATACGTGACCTGGAAGATAAAATAATGGAAATAACTACTGCAGAGCAGAATAAAGAAAAAAGAATGAAAAGAACTGAGGACAGTCTCAGAGACCTCTGGGACAGCATTAAATGCACCAACATTCGAATTTTAGGAATTCCCAAAGAAGAAGAGAAAAAGAAAGGGAATGAGAAAATATTTGAAGAGATTATAGTTGAAAATTTTCCTAATATGGGAAAAACAATAGTTAATCAAGTCCAGGAAGCACAGAGAGTCCCATATAGGATAAATCCAGAGAGAAATACGACAAGACACATATTAATCAAACTGTCAAAAATTAAATACAAAGAAAGCATACTAAAAGCAGCAAGGGAAAAACAACAAATAACACACAAGGGAATCCCCATAAGGTTAACAGCTGATTTTTCTGCAGAAACTCTGTAAGCCATAAGGGAGTGGCAGGACATACTTAAAGTGATGAAGGAGAAAAACCTGCAACCAAGATTACTCTACCCAGCAAGGATCTCATTCAGATTTGTTGGAGAAATTAAAACCTTTACCGACAAGCAAGAGCTGAGAGAGTTCAGCACCACCAAACCAGCTTTACAACAACAGCTAAAGGAACTTCTCTAGGCAAGAAACACAAGAGAAGGAAAAGACCTACAATAACAAACCCAACACGGTTTAGAAAATGGGAATAGGAACATACGCATTGATAATTACCTTAAATGTAAATGGACTAAATGTTCCCACCAAAAGACACAGATTGGCTGAATGGATACAAAAAACAAGACCCATATAAATGCTGTCTACCAGAGACCCACTTCAGACGTAGAGACACATACAGATTGAAAGTAAGGGGATGGAAAAAGATATTCCATGCAAATGGAAACCAAAAGAAAGCAGGAGTAGCAATTCTCGTATCAGACAAAATACACTTTAAAATAAAGACTATTAGAAGAGACAAAGAAGGACACTACATAATGATCAAGGGATCGATCCAAGAAGAAGATATAACAATTGTAAATATTTATACACCCAAAATAGGGTCACCTCAATACATAAGGCAAAAACTAACAGCCATAAATGGGGAAATCGGCAGTAACACAATCACAGTAGGGGACTTTAACACCACACTTTCACAAATGGACAGATTATCTGAAATGAAAATAAATAAGGAAACACAAGCTTTAAATGATACATTAAACAAGATGGACTTAATTGATATTTATAGGACACTCCATTCAAAAATACACATTTTTCTGAAGTGCTCATGGAACATTCTCCAGGATAGATCATATCTTACATAACAAATCAAGCCTTGGTAAATTTAAGAAAATTGAAATTGTATCAAGTATCTTTTCCAACCACAACGCTATGAGACTAGATATCAATTACAGGAAAAGATCTGTAAAAAATACAAACATATGGAGGCTAAACAATACACTACTTAATAATGAAGTGATCAATGAAGAAATCAAAGAGGAAATCAAAAAATACCTAAAAATAAATGACAATGGAGACACGATGACCCAAAACCTATGGGATACAGCAAAAGCACTTCTAAAATGGAAGTTTAAAGCAATACAAGCCCACCTTAAGAAACAGAAAACACCTCGAATAAACAACATAACCTTGCACCTCAAGCAATTAGAGAAAGAAGAACAAAAAACACCCAAAGTTAGCAGAAGGAAAGAAATCATAAAAATCAGATCAGAAATAAATGTAAAAGAAATGAAGCAAACGATAGCAAAGATCAATAAAACTAAAAGCTGGTTCTTTGAGAATATAAACAAGACTGATAAACCATTAGCCAGACTCATCAAGAAAAAAGGGAGAAGACTCAAATCAATAGAATTAAATGAAAAAGGAGAAATAACAACTTACACTGCAGAAATACAAAAGATCATGAGAGATTACTACAAGCAGTACTATGCCAATAAACTGGACAACCTGGAAGAAATGGAAAAATTCTTAGAAATGCACAATGTGCCAAGACTGAATCAGGAAGAAATAGAAAATATGAACAGACCAATCAGAAGCACTGAAATTGAAACTATGATTAAAACTCTTCCAACAAACGAAAGCCCAGGACCAGATGGCCACACAGGAGAATTCTGTCAAACATTTATAGAAGATCTAACACCTATCCTTCTCAAACTCTTCCAAAACATAGCAGAGTGAGGAACACTCCCAAATTCATTCTAGGAGGCCACCATCACCTTGATACAAAAACCAGACAACGACGTCACAAAGAAAGAAAAGTACAAGCCAATATCACTGATGAACATAGATGCACAATTCCTCAACACAATACTAGCACACAGAATCCAACAGCACATTAAAAGGATCATACACCATGAACAGGTGGGGTTTATTCCAGGAATGTAAGCATTCTTCAATATACACAAATCAATCAATATGATAAACCATATTAACAAATTGAAGGAGAAAAAACATATGATCATCTCAATAAATGCAGAGAAAGCTTTTGACAAAATTCAACACCCATTTATGACAAAAATCTTGCAGAAAGTAGGCATAGAGGGAAATTTCCTCAACATAATAAAGGCCATATATGACAAATCCACAGCCAACATCATCTTCAATGGTGAAAAACTGAAAGCATTTCCACTAAGATCAGGAAAAAGACAAGGTTGTCCACTCTCACCACTCTTATTCAACATAGTTTTGGAAATATTATCCACAGCAATCAGAGAAGAAAAGGAAAAGGAATCCAAATAGGAAAGGAAGAAGTAAAGCTGTCACTGTTTGCAGATGACATGATACTATACAAAGAGAATCCTTAAGATGCTACCAGAAAACTACTAGAGCTAATCAATGAATTTGGTAAAGTTGCAGGATACAAAGTTAATGCACAGAAATTTCTGGCATTCCTATACACTAATGATGAAAAACCTGAAAGTGAAATCAAGAAAACACTCCCACTTACCATTGCAACAAGAAGAATAAAATATCTAGGAATAAACCTACCTAAGGAGACAAAAAGACCTGTATGCACAAAATTATAAGACACTGATGAAAGAAATTAAAGATGATACAAATAGATGCAGAGATATGCCATGTTCTTGGATTGGAAGAATCAACATTGTGAAAATGACTCTACTACCCAAAGCAATCTACAGATTCAATGCAATTCCTATCGAACTACCACTGGCATTTCTCACAGAACTAGAACAAAAAAAATCACAATTTGTATGGAAACACAAAATACCCCGAATAGCGAAAGCAGTCTTGAGAACGAAATGCGGAGCTAGAGAATTCAGGCTCCCTGACTTCAGACTGTAGTACAAAGCTACAGTAATCAAGACAGTATGGTACTGGCACAAAAACAGAAATATAGATCAATGGAACAGGATAGAAATCCCAGAGATAAACCCATGCACATATGGACACCTTATCTTTGATAAAGGAGTCAGGAATGTACAGTGGAGAAAGGACAGCCTCTTCAATAAGTGGTGCTGGGAAAACTGGACAGCTACATGTAAAAGAATGAAATTAGATCACTCCCTAACACCATACACAAAAATAAGCTCAAAATGGATTAAAGACCTAAATGTAAGGCCAGAAACTATCAAACTCTTAGAGGAAAACATAGGCAGAACACTCTATGACATAAATCATAGCAAGATCCTTTTTGACCTACCTCCTAGAGAAATGGAAATAAAAACAAATATAAACAAATGGGACCTAATGAAACTTCAAAGCTTTTGCACAGCAAAGGAAACCATAAACAAGACCAAAAGACAACACTCAGAATGGGAGAAAATATTTGCTAATGAAGCAACTGACAAAGGATTAATTTCCAAAATTTACAAGCAGTTCACGCAGCTCAATAACAACAAAATAAACAACCCAATCCAAAAATGGGCAGAAGACCTAAGTAGACATTTCTCCAAAGAAGATATACAGACTGCCAACAAACACATGAAAGAATGCTCAACATCATTAATCATTAGAGAAATGCAAATCAAAACAACAATGAGATATCATCTCACACCAGTCAGAATGGCCATCATCAAAAAATCTAGAAACAATAAATGCTGGATAGGGTGTGGAAAAAAGGGAACACTCTTGCACTGCTGGTGGGAATGTGAATTGGCACAGCCACTATGGAGAACAGTATGGAAGTTCCTTAAAAATCTACAAATAGAGCTACCATATGACCCAGCAATCCCACTACTGGGCATATGCCCTAAGAAAAGCATAATTCAAAAAGAGTCATGTACCAAAATCTTCATTGAAACTCTGTTTACAATAGCCTGGAGATCGAAACAACCTACGTGTCCATCATCGGATGAATGGATAAAGAAGACGTGGCACATATATACAATGGAATATTACTCAGCCATAAAAAGAAACGAAATTGATCTATTTGTAATGAAGTGGATAGACCTAGAGTCTGCCACACAGAATGAAGTAAGTCAGAAAGAGAAAGACAAATACCATTTGCTAACACATATATATGGAATTTAAGAAAAAAATGTCATAAAGAACCTTGTGGTAAGACAGGAATAAAGACACAGACCTAGTAGAGAATGGACTTGAGGATATGGGGAGGGAGAACGGTGAGCTGTGACAAAGTGATAGAGAGGCATGGACATATATACACTACCAAATGTAAGGTAGATAGCTAGTGGGAAGCAGCCACATAGCACAGGGAGATCAGCTCAGTGCTTTGTGACCATTTGGAGGGGTGGGATAGGGAGGGTGGTTGGGAGGGAGATGCAAGAGGGAAGAGATATGGGAACATATGTATACGTATAACTGATTCACTTTGTTATAAAGCAGAAACTAACACACCATTGTAAAGCAATTTTCCCCCAATAAAGATGTTAAAAAAAAGAAGGTTCACAATGTGAAAGAAATTTGGCTAAATCATAAATTTCAGAAAATGTTTCACGTGTCAAACTATTTGAAAGAAAGTGGATTTTTAAAAGGCATTACATTTCTACTAGTTCAATAGCAACATATCTGTATAAGGAGAAATTACATTTTGTCACTGTTCAATAATGTTCAATGTCAGAGGTGTTTGAGTTTTTTCACCAAGATGAGAACTTGTCTTTTTCCTAAAAAATCTAAAATTGCTATTGGAGGTGGTTGTAGCAGTGTGAACTCTTCCCTGAAGACTAAAGTTCATGACTCAATAGTGAAGTCTCTGAGGAGAGAATTGAAGCAGAAAGACAGATAAAGAAGGACATTTATTGGAGAGAAAGTGACGTATACAAAGATATGAGGATGAGAAAAATTAAGATATTCATGATAAAGTAGTTAGGTATGGCAAGGGAAGTGTTCCGTGAGGAAATTGCTTTTATATGGGACTGGGATGGCAGCCAATGCCAGATCACACCAGGCCTCACATGCTAAGCTAAGGAGCTCATTGAATAATTTTTAGTAGTACTAACATTGCCTGATATATATTTTTTAAATCACTAAAGTAGCAGAGTGAAAAACTGATTGAAGGGAATCAATACTGGAGATAAAACATTGGTTAGGCATGTTTCACCATGATCTAGGTAAGAGTAGTTATACTAAGGCAATGTCAGTGAAGAAGGAAATCACAGGACAGATTGTGAAAATGTTTAAATGAAGAATTTATCAATTATGTTGAACAAATAATGTGAGAGATGAAAGAAAGAAAAGAGGCTAGGAAACTACCAGATATCTATCCTGAGTAGTAGTAACTGTAAAATCTGGAGAGACGATGGTAAATTTGATTTAGTAACCATTATATGGAAATGCAAGTGGGACATGCCAGTGGATATACTGCAAATAAAAGTGTGATCTCACGGGGCTTCCCTGGTGGTGCAGTGGTTGAGAGTCCGCCTGCCAATGCAGGGGACACGGGTTTGTGCCCCAGTCCGGGAGAATCTCACATGTCACGGAGCGGCTGGGACAGTGAGCCATGGCCCCTGAGCTTGTGCGTCCGTAGCCTGTGCTCCACAACGGGAAAGGCCACAACAGTGAGAGGCCCGCGTACCGCAAAAAAAAAAAAAAAAAAAAAGTCATCTCAGGAGAAACTTCAGGAGAGAAATCACCTTAAGAGTCATTTGCCTTTAGATTCTCGTTGAATTCATGGCTGCAGATGAGATTACATGGTGCTATGCTGGTGTCATAGCTGTTGTGAATGGAGAGAAAAAATAACCCTCTTTTTTAAAAAAGACAGTGACAGGAGTATCTGTTGCCATTTAGACGGAAATTTGCTCATGTTTTGATTACTTCTTATACTTTTTGTTCTATATTATGCTATAATTTTTATTCTTTTGTAATACTGTATAATATAGTACATGTCTTCTTTCACTAAACAAACATTCAATATGAAATACTGATTTGATTTTGACTCTTGCCTAGTCTGATGATAGAATGTTGCTAGTCCATTTTCATAGAGGCATTTACATAATCTCTGACTAGTCCCTTTCCTCAAAACATAGAAAAATAATAGATTTTCACTTAGGAATAATTTTCTAAATTGTGAACATTGTATAATGTGGAATTGGCTTTCAAATAATCCAGTGAGAAAGAAAGTGGCATGTAGTGTTATAGATGAAACTAGATTTGCGGTGAGTTGACAAGCTTTGAAACTGGATGATGAATACATTAGAGTTCGTTAGTCTCTTCTATTTTTATATATGTTTGAAGCTTTCCATAATAAAAAGTTTAAAATATTATAAGTAATCCTGCACATATAAAATGCACCGTAAACATTAACTAAAATGAAAATCGTGGAAAATTAATATTAACCATTGATCAGCAGTTACTAAATAAAAGAGGTTCCTAAGGGATGATGGTTAAAAGTAGTCTCCCATAACAGGGAAATACCCAGAAGAAACACACAGGGTGACGGCCATGAAGAGGAGCCCAAAGTCCCCACTCATGAGGGACTCAGGTCGATCCTACTGAGACATGAACTTTCACGGGAACCTCTCCACAGAGAGGCTTCACACGCACGTGAAGGTACCTGCATGAGTTTACTCTTTGCAGCTTTGCCAGCATCGGAGAAAGCGAAAACTCTACCTGAATGTGTGTTGATAACGTGGAGCCCCTTACAGAACTGGCTGCACCAGTACGGTCTGACGTGGAAAGGCGAATAACACACAAGAGTAGGTTTTTAAATACACTTACGCGGTTTTAAAAGTATGTAAACACAACAAGAAAGTAACTTCTCTGTGTCTCCAAGGAGCCCATGTTTTGTTTTTGTTTTTCTAAGTATAGAATGGTGTTTAGAAACCATGTATTAATATATAATAAATGGATTTGTTAAAATGAGGGAAAAAAAAGTAGTATCCCATAAGGAAAAAAAGAATACAGCATCTAAGTGCTCATGAATTTTATATAGGCTAATTTTACACACATTGTCATGATTCGAAGTCAGATCTTTGATACATTCAAATCAATTTGCCAGAACAATGCATAAAATGATTAAAACTGTAAGTTGAATCTGGATGGACTTGGTTTTCATATCGTGATTATTTTACCTATTTAGTTTCTGTTGTGATAACCATATCAAACCTAATAGTACCAAACCCCATGGTATGCTTTTAAAAAATAAATTAAAAAGCAAGGCTTATTTTACTATAAACTAGAAATATATTTCAACAACTTTATTCATTTTAACCTTAATTATATTTGTATCTTTAAAACTTTTGAGCCCATAACTATTGCATTTTTTATTTCTTTTTTAGTTGTAGAAAAGGTAAATTAACAATCTTCCATCCTGTGACTAAAATATTCAAGAATAAACTTTTCAAATGAAAGAGATAATTATTTATTAATTATTATGGATAGTTAGTTCATGAAATGTGTTCTTCTGATGGATGAAGGCACCCTCTGCCATCCCACATGCCTAATATCTATTTAGATAAAGTAAACTATAAAATAGCACAAGTGAAGCAAACTCTGCAATCATCACTTGACTCAGCTGGGAACATTATAAGTAATTAGAATTTTTAAATAATTAGCTATGACATTTGTTTTATAAACAGTAGTATATTATGATAAAATAAGGTATCTAAAGGATTCTATAGTTGTTTTCTCAAAGGGTCATCTAAGAACACTTTGCAATAGTATGTAGTGAGCTTGTTAAAAATGCTATTTCCGCCTCACTGCAGTAGACCTGCTGGAACAGAATTTCTGTAGTCAGTACTCAAGAATATGCATTTTAGTACAGTGCTCATAGTGATTTTTATGCTCACTAAATATTTAAAGTCACTGTGCTAGAGGCTAAGATGATGTAAAAGAAATTCTATTTAAAACAGCTATTCAGTGAAGGTTCTTTAAATTTCTACAGCAATCTCCACTCTATAATGGATAAAGCAAGGTTAGAGAATTCTATTCACTTTCTCAGGCCATACTAAATGTTTGACACAGGCAATTTGGAGCATGCCTAGAAAAAGAATAGTTGGCTCATAACTGGTGATCGATATGTATTTGTTGAAATAATGAATATAATGTAAACAGACATTTTTTTTCAGTTTTGTCCTTTGATATCAGCACAAGATGTTATCTTCAGTAATGGAGAAATAGTCATTTACTAAACATCTACCATGTAGAGCACTATGTGGAGGGTTCTAGAAATATGACCAACTGAGCTACTCCCAAACTGAAATGCTAGAAAAAAATATTTTCTTGTGTAGTAGGTTGTTTCAGATTTCTGTAAATACATTTCACTTTAATGCATCTAGTCTATGATTTTTCCCTTAAAAACGGGTTGATAAAACTGCATAAGCATTATCATTAATATATAATGTTAGATAAAAAATATTTTGTTGTAGTACTTAGCTGGAAAATTGGAGCAAATGGGAGAAAGGAAGGTAATAAAATGGATGTTTTTGAGTCATAAAAAAACAATTCTCCCAATGTGACAGATTCTAATGTAAGTTCACCAAACTCATTACTTTCTTCTTGGCACACATCTACATTTCTCAGCCTTCCTGGCTTAATTTAAGTGTGATCTTGTGTCTGATTTCTGGGTAATAGAATGGGGGTGGCAGTGTTGGTCACTACTTCCAAAGCTATCCAATAAAAACCTCCCACTGTGATCAGCCATGTTGTTTTCTGCAGTGACTTTAGAAGTTATGTGTTGAAGACAGAGGAGCCACAAGATGGAAGGAGTCCGAATCCTGAATCACCACTTAGATGAAAGCTGTTAGCTAATCTGAAACCTATGTTTTTCACTTTACATAGATGTTAAGCCACTTATATTTGGGGATTTGTCTGTTACCATAGCTACCAAATCTTATTTAACAGAAATTAGTTCTTTGAAATGGCAAGCTGCCATAACAGAACCTAAAATTTCATTACTTTAACAGTCAGACAGTGAGCAGTAAGGTAACTGATTTGGAGGTTGAAAAGATGAAGACCCATGATACACGGTGGCAAAACATCTTTTTAAAAAATTGTTGCTTGCTATAACTTGGAAGGCAAACCATATGCTCACTGAGCCTATAACTCTAAAGAGTAAGAGTTGGAGTCAGAATCATACTGTGCCTTGTTTTTATTTGCTGTTTTTAGAAAGTATTAAAAGAGATAAGCTTAGAAAGGAATTGGCCAGTTTGCAAGCAAAAATAACCTGTGCATTTCAAGATCTTCAAAAAGCAGTACTATGGAAGCTCTTTCCACACCATGAAGGTTTACTAGAAAACTGCCTATCAATCCAAGAAAGTCAAAAGGAAGTTAGTTTTAAACTAAATCATTGAAATTTAGAGACATGTATTATGACCAGTAGTGAATTCCAAAGAAACAGAAAATTTAGCCCTTTAACTTAGGAAAGTTAAAATCCAGTTGAAGAGAAAAAATAAAATAAAAGCAAGTTTTGAAAGTAATTACAAACAAATCTAACTCAATCTAGATAATTATACATTTCATTAGATGGGGGTCCTGTAAATGATGGTTAGTGATGAACAGATTATTAGATTCTGTGATCTCAACTGTAGTAAGAAACAAAACCCAACAAATCAATAAGCACAATACTAGTATAAGGTTGTTTTTTCTTTTCTTTTTTAACATCTTTATTGGAGTATAATTGCTTTACAATGGTGTGTTAGTTTCTGCTGTATAACAAAGTGAATCAGATATATATATATATATATATATATATATATATATATATATATATATATCCCCATATCTCCCCCCTCTTGCATCTCCCTCCCACCCTCCTTATCCCATCCCTCTAGGTGGACACAAAGCACCAAGCTGATCTCCCTGTGCTATGTGGCTGCTTCCCACTAGCTATCCATTTTACATTTGGTAGTGTATATATGTCCATGCCACTCTCTCCCTTCGTCCCAGCTTACCCTGCCCCCTCCCTGCATCCTCAAGTCCATTCTCTATGTCTGTATAAGTTTGATACTACATACTGAGAGATGCAGAGTAAAGAGCATCTAAAAGAAGAGATAAATTTATCCTAGATTTGGATTTTAAGCCAAGTGTTTAAGAAGGTGATGTGAATGATTGGTAAAAAAGAAAGGTATTGGGACTTCAGTAGTGGTCCAGTGGCTAACACTGCACTCCCAATGCAGAGGGCATGGGTTCGATCCCTGGTCAAGGAACCAGCTCCAACATGCTGCAGCTAAGAGTTCGCATGCCACAACTAAAGATACTGCATGCTGCAATGATGATCCCACGTGCCACAACTAAGACCCGACACAGACAAATAAATAAATAAATATTTTAAAATATATATATATATTTTAAAAAAGAAAGATATCAGAGGAATATTTCATCTTTATAATTGTATAAAAGTTTAAAATATGTGATATCTTAATGGAGTCAAGTAGGGACATGCAAACCCATTTGCCTAATATTAGTGCCTTGTCCTAGTGACAAGTAATGGAAAAATAGTTAATATCTGCAACCATACTAACATTCTAACATTGGTTTGCAGTGGGAGGGAGTTGTGAATTGGGAATGTAGATATGTACTTATAGCCTGAAACTCTAGAATTCCATTCAAAGATACTTTAAAATCATATTGGACCATACACTATTATGGAAAAGAAACGAAGATGGGTTAATTATACTGAAATAATATTCAATTCTGTCCTTTCCTCTTCCATCCCACTGCCTTTGCATTAGTGACACAGATCTAGTAGACAGTGTTGACAGCTTCCTAAACCAGTTTTACTGCCTGCCCACACAGCCCTCCAACCCTTACCTCCCACCCCACCCCATGCATCTACCCTGCTCATTGACATCAAGGAAATCTTTCTCAAATGCCTATTTGGGTTATCTGCTTTAAATTACTCACTTGTAGCACCCTATCACCTATAGGATAAATTATAAAACACTTAGAGTGGTATGCAAAGTCACTTAGAGAGACAGACAAGACCCTGACTAATTTTTCATCTCCTCTTACACCACTTTTCTCATGAATTCTGTACTGAACCATTAACTGCTGCCTGACACCATAATCTTTTTTATATCTCTGTGCCTTCATGTACACTATTCTCCCTTTCCAGAATGAACCATCCACCAACTGTCTTTTGTTTGGGGGCTTAAGCATTGTCTTCTATATGGAGGTTACCCAGGTACTGCCTTCACTCAAGCATATATACATATCCCATATTTTGGGATACAAAAAATACAAAAGGCTCTGAGCCCTTTGTAAATTGACTTTATCACACTGTATTTCAATTTTCTACATGTTTATCTCCTATTAGACTTTAAGAGTTTTGAAGGCAATGGCCATATTTGACTCATCTTCATTGTAGAGTGTTCAACACAGAGTAGGTGCACATTAAATTATGGCAAAATACATTTCTGATTATTAATGTAACACAAATAAATAGGAAACAACATAAATGAACAAGGGCTCAAGGCCGAGTCTGTTTTCTCTCTTTCATACTAGTTATCTAGGAAAGGAGTAGAATTCAAATCTTGGGAACATGGCTGTGATTAGTTAACAAAAGCATGGAGGGAACAGTGTAGCCCATTATGACACAGAAATGTATGCCCTACAATTAAACCATTCATTATTTTGAAATTTGACCTTTAGTAGCTTCAAAATGTAAACCACTAGTTTACATTTTATCAAAAACTTAAAAGGTGAAGAAAAATAATTTGTAAAATAGATGAGTTAAATTAGACCAGGAATGACCCAGTTTCCTCCACTCTTTAAAAACATTCACTGTCTTTGCATATGTTTTTTATGGTTTTCCTCCATATTAATCAAATAGTAGGATATAGGGGATTTCCAGGGAACAGACTGCCTAAGCACTAAATACCATTCACATGCTACTCACCTTTTGATTCCAGAGAATAAAAGGTGTCCTGTTGAACAGTCTTGTGTGAATGAGAATAAGGTCTTGAATAAATTGCTCACAAAATCCATGCTAAACTAATCCCCCAGTGGCTCCCAGTGGTCACATATGTCTTTTACACAAATCCCTGCAATGTTTCACTGACCACGTGGGCCTCCCACACCTCAGAAAATGGGTCAGTGGAGTCATTTGCCTATTTTTTTTTTAAGAAAATGAAAAACACTTTCTGAATTTAGGCTAAGTATCATGTAATCTCTGTCATGCACATAAATGTGGTAATTATTGCAGCTGGGCCTATAGGTCACTTCTTATTAGAAAAGCTTCATTAACTTACAAGATTTCTAAAAACTCAATACATTTAGTTTGTTCATGCTGCCACATTCTTATTAGTAATCATCCACTATTGAACCTCCCAAAAAGAAACACATCAAATGTTTTTTTTCAGTTATTTAAAATAATGATAATATTTGTACATTTTAAGACATTGAGATGCAACAATCTTACACATTCTAAGCCTTTAGTAGCACATTTCATAAGTGCAAGTAACAATCAAATATATTGGTAATTAGGAGAACAGTTGTTAGTCTGTTCAACCTCAGTTATTTTACTACTTTTCATTGTAAATAAATATGTACATATTAAAGTCAGAACAAGCTACTACTTCAGAAAATAAGAAGAAATAAAAGATTTCTTGAAATGCTATTTCAATTTTATCATTAAGGTGTTCTTGATGTTAATGTTTTAAATTATCATGCATTTCCTGATCTATTCACTTTCTATACATTTGCTACCTGAGCCAGAAATGACATTTAATATTACCTTTATTGTACTTAGTCTTTTTATTATCAATTTGCCTGATCTCCATTCAAGGAAGAACAAAAGAAGGGGAGGTTTAAATGGCAGAATAAGCATTTTAAAGTTGAGTCATACTTCCTAATAGTAAATAAAACAAAGAAGATAACATCAAAGAAATGGCTAGAAGTGGAAACATTAAGAGTTTTTGCTTCCACTTTGCTACTAACCAGTTCTGCGACCATAGGCGTACAATCAAATCTCTATTCCTCAGTAGTCTCATCAGTAAAAATGGCATGTTTGGCTTCTCATTTCCCTGAGTTGATGGCTAGTCTATGGGGTTAATATTTTGTATTAGGCCAAAGGAAAAAGGTTAAGGATGGATAAGGTAAGAATGTGTACCTCATAATTTTAAGTCATTATTTATATATTATATATTATTATTATTTTAAATCAAAACACATATAAAATGATCAGAGAAACGAGCATGAGAGAACAGAGGATGAAAGAGCAAAAAGTATACATGAATTAACCATCGAATTTTGCACAAAGATCAATGTTATCGATTTAATGTGCATATCTACTTTTTTGGGAAGCTCTCCTCCTTGGTCTCTACTGTTGCCTCAGGGTATTATAAGATAGTTGAGAATGTTTGTAAAGATGTAGTTAGTATTATAAGCAAGGACTGTGGATGGCTTAATACATAATCAAGAAAGGAACCTATAGGATTATAAAGACATGCACTGATCCTAAACATCTTGAAAATATATATATATATATTATTACGTTCCTCCAGTAACTAAATGCTTCAGTTACCCACGGAGGTGGTGGTTCTTGACAGCAACACAAATGTGAGGAGAGTTAAAATATTTTGGAAAAGAATTACAAGAGCGTCAACACATATGTAAAGTGATATGCAGTCTTTTACTGTCTTTAAAAGAAATTATATTATGGTTTTAATAAAATAATTTCTGGAAACAGAGGTAATTTTCAGTTCTAGGATTCTGTATTATTATCTTGGAGTTAAACAATGTCTTTCCCAGAAGGGATTAGGTTACTTGTCTCTACATTTCTAAAAGTCTTGAGAAAGCATTTTTTAAAAGACCCTCACAAACTTCAATGCCCACAGGGAGAAAAAATACACGGATTTGGGCCACTTTCTTATTCCTTGTTCTTCATAAATATGTGTTGTAGCTGAGCAAGAAACCCTATTATACCTGAGTCAGTTAGCAGTCACACAATTATTTGTCCAATTATTTTCAATTTTATATTTATGAACATTTGCTTCCTCAGTGGTCTCCACTTTGCTTTATCTAAAATTTAGAAAAAGAAGGAAAAAAAGATGTTTTTATGCTTTTCTAATAATTAAAAAAAACTTTCCTAAATACATATTGTGGATGAGAAAGTAATCCAAGTTACTACTTCATCCAGTACTCTAACAAGATCCAAACATTTATAGGCAATTTGTTCTGTGAAAAGTAGAATAAAAAAGAATACTACAGGTTGCCATTGTAATCTAGATTATTCAAAAATACTTATATATAACTAAATCAGATATCAGGCCTCACTTTAGTAAATGAAATGTTTCCATTGTTAGACAACATCCTAGATGCAGGCTTTTAAACAATAGAGTGAAATTTCTGCAGTAATTGGTAGTTTATAAAGTTAGAAACACAATACTACAGTTACTAAAATGTTATCCAACATCCTTGTTGTGTTAAAATCTTTCTCTAATAGATTTCTGGGAAGCACACAAGATAAAAAAAGAAAATGTGGCAAAATAATATCTGGTTTGCATTTAAGTGAATTATAGTGGGTTTAATTTCATTATAGCACTCTAACGAGTCATATTTTACATGACTCAACATAAATTTTGTGGTTTTCAAAAGATGTTGGTTTACAAGGGTTCAAAGCAAAGACAGATAGCAATTTTTGTTCTGCAGAGGATACATTCACAAACTAGCTTAGTTGCAGCAAGTTTTAGTGTTTAAAATAAATAAAACAATTACATTTTTAACTCTGACAGTCACAGCGTATCTATGATCATGCCACTTTGTTTTCATAGCCAAATAAATAAAATTCAACCTACGGGTGTGGTAAGATATAATTATGAAATAACTGGCAATTTTATAATACTTGAAGGCACCTATGAACAAGAATAACATAAATGAGATAAGATATCCCAATTTTTTTAAACAGTTGATAATATTCCTATAGTAAAGAGTTTTCTACTCAATATCCCATTTTTCCAAAATTTTTTAGCCACTGATAAAGTAAAGAGTAATTGTTTGGAGCTTATGTATACCAGAATTTTGTCCTGAAATATTTTTATGAGAAAATGGGATAAATAAAAGTATTCAACATACACCAAAATACTGTCTGATATATAATTTAGGATTCTCTATTACAAAATACATTGTTTATGTTAAAGTTCCCACATCAACAGAAAATATCATTTCAACCAACACAACCATGTTTACAGGGCAGAACAGAAAGAAACATAACCTTATGGAATTTAAATCAGCGGGCTATTCAGTACATTTAAGGTATACAAAAAGAATCATTTATTCTCATGCCATTAAGCTTTCGATAGGGGAAGCATTTAACAAGAAATTAAATGAAGCGGATCACGAGGTCTGTACAGTCTGATAAGTCATTTATAAAGAGAAAATATATTATCACATGGGTGACAGCAATCAACACAGGAGCTGTGCAGAATTTAAACCGACACGTGTGCCAGCACATCTGAAAAAGGAAAAACTTGCAACATCATAAAATTCTATGTGTTCAGAATGCAACTCAGACTTATGCCTGTTTCTGGTAAACTAAGCAAGCTTCCAACACAAGGGTTTACTGCCAATGCAAGGTTAACACAACACAAATTTTGCCACATATATATTCTTCATGATCTACACTGAGGACATAATAGAGTCTGAATTACTAGGGCAAGCAGTAAATTAAAATTGTGATAGAAACTGTGTGCTTGTTTTTCAACCTAAGATTATGCTCAAAATATAAAGTGATCATGCAGAGAGGAAACAACTTCTAAACAATAGATATTTTCATTCTATGCACTACTCCAAAGATCCATACCCTAATAGAAATCAAAACCAAAATTGTTACTCCAGACCCTCACTTTCCCCAAGTCTCCTACCATGAGTAATGAACCCCAAGATTTATTATCATCGTTATATTTAAGCCCATGGTATTCTGTGTCCTTCCATACAGATTTGCTGTTTATAGCAAAATAACATTTTTATTCCTATCGTATATGGTAACAATGAAAGATTCTGTCTCCTCTATAGAAAGAACTTCTAGAATATTCTATTTCTGATTTTAAAGATGAAACAGTCCAGAGAAGCTATAGATAATCTATTTGTTAATTTAGCATTCAATGAGACTAAACAAGAACACTATAGGAATAAATTATTCCAAGTATTCCTTCACAAGAAATCTGTCACCAAGTCTGGGCCCTTTTTACTATATACTAGAGATACCTTGAAAAATAGTGACAATGTTAAAGTTTACCAGAGTCCTATGCTCCTGGAAAACAGATAAAAGTTCCCCCAAACTTTTGTGTTCTAGAAAATGGCTTATCACACAGTCCTACCCTTCCCTATTATGACTTAGATAAGACTGGCAGATAAATTCCTTGGTTATCTGTGACAAGGCCAGATACAGATACTTCAAATTACCATTCTTTCTTTCAAATGATTGACTGAATTGTTTGTCCCTACTGACAAATTTGTACAAAACATCCATTAATTTGACTTGACCAAACTTTAGCCAGGCTTCTCTCCTCCCTTAAAGCACCTGAACTTTGACCCACCCTCATCCAGAGCCAACCTCAAAGTGTGGAACAGCCATCTCCTCCTTGACAGTTCCTCCCAAAAATAAGCTAAACTTGGGAAAAACATTGCCTGAAGAGCTATATCAACAAGCCACCTGCTTATTCCTTTCCCTCATACCGAGTTTATTCTAGCCTTGTTTACTTCTCCCAATGAAAGAATAAACCGGACAGCTGCTGTGTGTTGCCCCCAAGGCTGGAACTACACTGTACTCCACCTCCTCTGGGGTCAGAGATGACTCCCACTCCCAAAACCATGCCCATGCCCCAGGCCCCAGCTCAACAGCCACTCAGTATGCACCCCCAACTCACAAACCAGTGCAACCACTGCAGTAAATGCACATGTTCCCCAGATCCCACCACTTCTGCCGCATATGTGCCTGTATATCTTTCAGCCACAAATTATTTTCACAGGGAAAAGGAGAGCAGGAAGATCACAGTAGGCTTCACCACTGAGGATACTGACAACACTTATCACCTACAGACTTGGCTGATGAGGACCCCTGCAATCTTTGACAACACAGACCTCAGTTGACAGAGCTTGAGGGAGACTATGCCACTGTGCTAGACCAGCAACTGTGTTCCCACTGAGCTGGAGCTGCCAGAACTAACCCAGATGGCAGTCTCACACCCATCCCTAGGTGTAGGACTTTCCTCACTGAAGCCATTCCATAAAGTCTGGAACAGGTGACTGCTCCCTCAAATATAGAGACATGCAGGCAAAGACTACAAAAAACACACACACAAAAATAACAAGAAAACCATGACACCTTCAAAGGAACAAAATATTTTCTAGTAACTGATCCCAAGAAATGAAGATCTACAAATTGTCTGAAAAATAATTCAAAATAATTGTTTTAAAGAAGCTCCACAAGCTACAAGAGAACACGATAGACAACTCAACAAAATAAGGAAAATAATACATGAACAAAATGAGAAGTTCAACAAAGAGGTAGAAATCATAAAAATTAAAAAAAGAAGAAGAACAAAAAAAATTCTGCAGTTTTAGAATACAACAAATGAAATGAAAAATGCAATAGAAAGCTTCAACATCTAAGTCAATCAAGCAGAGGAAAGAATTTGTGAACTCAAAGACAAGATATTTGAACTTACCCAGTCAGAGGAGAAAAAACAATGAAAGAGTGAAGAAAGCCTATGGAATTTATGGTATATTATCAAAAGAATCAATATACACATTATGGGAGTCTCAGAAGGAGAAGTAGAGAAAGGGACAGAAAGCTTATTTAAAGAAATAGTGGCTGAAAACTTCCCAAATCTGGAGAGGAATATGGACATTCACATTCGTGAAGGTCATAAGTCTCCAAACATGATCAACCCAAAGAAGACTACACCAGACACATTATAACCAAATGTCAAAAGTCAAGGACAGGGCTTCTCTGGTGGCGCAGTGGTTGAGAGTCCGCCTGCCAATGCAGGGGGCGCGGGTTCATGTCCCGGTCCGGGACGATCGCACGTCCGGAGCCTGTGCTCCGCAACGGGAGAGGCCGCAACAGTGAGAGGCCCGCATACGGCAAAAAAAAAAAAAAAAAAAAAAAAAAGTCAAGGACAAAGAGAGAATTTTGAAAGCAGTAAGAGAAAAGTAACTCTCACAAACAAGGGAACAGCCCCCCACCATCACCACCATAAATTTATCAAAGGTATCTCAGCAGAAACCTTGCAGGCCAGGAGAGAGTGCGATGATATATTTAAAGTACTGAAAGAGAAAAACAAAACAAAACAAAACAAAAAAACCTGCCAACCAAGAATACTACATCTGGCAAAATTATTCTCTAAAAAAAAGGATTAAAGATTTAAACATAAGCCCTGAAACTGAAAAAAAAATACTAGAAAACTAGGGTAAAAGCTTCTTGAAGTTGGTTTGTGAAATTATTTATTGGATATGACCCCAAAAGCACAGGAAAATAAAGTGAAAATAGACAAAGAGGATTGCTTCAAATTAAAAAGCTTTTGTACAGCAAAAGAAGTGATCTACAGAGTGAAAAGACAACACAGCATGGGAGAAAATATTTGCAAACCATATATCTGATAAGAGGTTAATATCCAAAATACATGAGGAACTCAAACAACTGAATTGAAAAAAATAAATAAGATGATTGAAAAATGGGCAAAGGACCTGAATAGACATTTTCCAAAAGAAGACATCCAAATGGCCAACAGGTATATGAAAAAGTGCTCAACTTCACTAATTATCAGGGAAACGCAAATCAAAACCACAGTGAGGGCTTCCCTGGTGGCACAGTGGTTGAGAGTCCGCCTGCCGATGCAGGGGACATGGGTTCGTGCCCCGGTCTGGGAAGGTCCCACATGTCGTGGAGCGGCTGGGCCCGTGAGCCATGGCCGCTGAGCCTGCGCGTCCGGAGCCTGTGCTCCGCAATGGGAGAGGCCACAACAGTGAGAGGCCCGCGTACAGCAAAAACAAAACAAAACAAAACAAAACAAACAAACAAAAACACAGTGATATATCACATCACACCTCTTAGAATGGCTATTATCAGAAAGATGAAACATAACAAATGTTGGTAAGGATGTGAAGAAGAGGGGACCAGTGTACACTATTGCTGGGAATGGAAACTGGTTCAGCCATTATGGAAAACAGTATGAAGATTCCTCAAAAAATTAAAAATAGTACTACCTTATGATCCAGCAATCCCACTTCAGGGTATATATCTAAAGGAAATGAAATCGGTATATTGTAGAGATATCTGTACTCCTATGTTCATTTCAGCATTTAAAAAAAAACAGCCAAGATATGGAAATAGTCTAAATGTCTGTCAATCCGTGAACAGATAAATAAAATGTGTTATGTATACAGAATGGAATATTATTCAGCTTTAAAAAAATAAGGAAATCCTCTTTGCAACAACATGGATAAGCCTGGTGGGACATTATACTAAATGAAGACAGATGCAGAAATACAAGTACTGCAATATCTCACTTATATATGCAAACTAAAATAGTCAAGTGCAGAAAGACATGCACTGGATAGTTTCATTATATGTGCAATCTAAAATAAAGTCACAGAAACAGAGTACAATGGTGCTTACTAGGGACTGGAGGGAGAGTTACATGGTGATATGTTGGTCAAAGAGTACTAAGTTTCAGTTATTCAAGATGAATAAGTACTAGAGATCTAATGTACAATAATGTGACCATAGTAAATAATACTTTCTTGTATACTTGAAATTTACTGAGAAGGTATATCTTAAGTGTTCTGACCACAAAAAATGTGGTGACTACCTGAAGAGATGGATATAGTAATTAGCTTGAATATGGTGATAATATCACAATGTATATGTATATCAAATCATCAATTGTATACCTTAAATATATATAATTCTTAATTGTCAAATACACCTCAATAAAATACTAACAACTAAATTTTAAAAGGGAACAACCTTTGTGCCTGACCATTGAGGGACTTGATGCTTGCAAACCCTTTTCACCCAATTGCAATAATCTCTCTCCCATTTATGAAATAGTCTTTTCAAATAAAATACCTCCTTACCTAAGCCTGGATTTGTTTTTTATTTGGCGATAGCCAGACATTCCTCTAAGCAACCCCCTTTCATTGATTGCCATTATAGGCATCTGCTGATGAGCAAAAACTTCAGTCAACCTTGCAATAATAGCCCATGTGTGTAATCACTTTGTCAAGCTATAATATTTCTCCTTAAACAGTCTATCTGGAAAAAAATTGGTTCTTCTGTCAGTTTGCTGTGAGGAGAAACAGCTTATAAATAAGGACTTGGATCAGCTCACATGTGTATGGCAAAAAGATGTCCAATAATAGTAAAATTTTCACGGCAGAAGGACTAGATGATACCAAACAAAAAGAAAAATTATGTTTTCCAGGTGAGAAAATTATACTTGACTGTATACTTTTTGTTTGTGGCTTGCTTTTGCTACCTGATAAAATTCTTACATTTCTGCTTTAATACTGTCTTTTTTTTTCCCAAAAGGGGTCTTCAGTTTTTTTTAACATCTTTATTGGAGTATAATTGCTTTAAAATGGTGTGTTAGTTTCTGCTTTATATCAAAGTGAATCAGTTATACATATATCCGCATAACTCTTCCGTCTTCTGTCTCCCTTCCACCCTCCCTATCCAACACCACTAGGTGGTCACAAAGCACTGAACTGACATCCCTGTGCTATGTGGCTGCTTCACACTA